>NW_026608726.1:0-55993 GCF_029499605.1 Hyla sarda
TTGTATCCTCTGCCTACGGACCGCGCTCCTCATGCGACCATTCACCGCGCTCACTCCGGCGTTTTCTTCTTTGCAGCTCAAGACTCAGATGTGGCAGCTGTTAAAGGGGCACACTCACCTACAGGAGGAGTTCTCCCTCTTCTTCGACCAACTGAGACCACCACCCAGCCGCATGGAGGACTTCGAGGTGATGAACTGGACCGAGGACAAGGAATATACGGTGAGTGGGGGAGGGGGGAGAGGGCGAGTCAGCCGGATGGTGGAGGGGAGGGGGGGGGGGGGGGGTTGAGGGCGAGTCAGCCGGATGGGGGGGGGGGGGGGGTGAGGGCGAGTCAGCCGGATGGGGGGGGGGTGAGGGCGAGTCAGCCGGATGGGGGGGGGAAGGGGGGGGGGGGGTGAGGGCGAGTCAGCCGGAGGGGGGGGAAGGGGGGGGGGGGTGAGGGCGAGTCAGCCGGAAGGGGGGGGGGGGGGTGAGGGCGAGTCAGCCGGAAGGGGGGGAAGGGGGGGGGGGGGGGCGAGGGCGAGTCAGCCGGAAGGGGGGGAAGGGGGGGGGGGGCGAGGGCGAGTCAGCCGGAAGGGGGGGAAGGGGGGGGGGGCGAGGGCGAGTCAGCCGGAAGGGGGGGAAGGGGGGGAAGGGGGGGGGGGGGCGAGGGCGAGTCAGCCGGAAGGGGGGGAAGGGGGGGGGGGGGGCGAGGGCGAGTCAGCCGGAAGGGGGGGAAGGGGGGGGGGGCGAGGGCGAGTCAGCCGGAAGGGGGGGAAGGGGGGGGGGGCGAGGGCGAGTCAGCCGGAAGGGGGGGGGGTGAGGGCGAGTCAGCCGGAAGGGGGGGGGTGAGGGCGAGTCAGCCGGATGGGGGGGCGTCAGCCGGAGGGACAGACTGAGCTACACAGGACGTAGTGGGGGCCGGTGAGGGGCCGACTCTCTGATGCTTTTCGTTTGCTCAGTTTGATGGGTTTGAAGAAGTGACGATTCCGGAGATAGAGGAGGAGGAGGAGCAGAGTAAAGTGTCCGCACCGCAGAGGAGTAAGCGAAGGAAAGACGCCAGTCATGGGCCGGATAAGGTAAAGGTCGCGGAGTCTCCATCCTGCGGGGGGTCGAGGAAACTTGTTCTTAGTTTTGGCGCCCCTCATGGCATTGTGGTGTTTGCAGGATGCTGATTGGCCAGACGGGGGGAAGGAGTGTCCATGTTCATGTCATGATGGGGGCGCAGAGCAGAGGATGAAGCGCTGTAAGAGGAGGTTGTGTGCTCAGTGCACTAGTAAGGTGAGTGCTGTTGGGGGGGGTCCGTTTGGGGCCGGGGCCCTTAAACCTTCTGCCTCACTTAATATTCCCGTGTCACATTCAGGGTTGTGACCATCGTTCCCAGAGATCCGTGGACGTGGGGGCATCCACAATGAAGGACACAGGTGGGGCTGGGTCATACACAGGGTTAAACAGTTTTTGGGGGCTGAAGTTTTTTGAGGGTCTTTACTGAACATCGCTCTGTGTCTGATGCAGGAGATAACAGGCTGCTACTTCCTAAGAGCTCTGACGACCGGCCCAGTCCAGGGGCCCGGGGTCCCCCAAGCAGCAGTGTGTCAGGACAGAGACCTCGCTCTGGGGCATACACAGGCAAAGTGAGGCACCAGGCCAGAGGGGGCCCCATCCCGGGGAGGCAGGAGACTGCACTCAGGAAAGCTTGTGGTGGTCGAGAAGATGCAAAGCTGCCCCAGCCCCTCTAGGGTGGACATTAGAGAGGAGCCCGATGCTCCAGGACCGCCTCCTCTGTGTTCTCCCTCCACAACTTCCTCTGTACTCCATTTAAATCCCGCCCCCGAGGACCCATCCATCCTCCAGAGCACAGTACGAGAGGAGCAGACGCTGCCTATGTGCGCCAAGAACATCAAGCTCAGCTCCAACGGAGAGAAGGTTGTTGTGTGGACCAGGTAGGTGCTCTCCAACGTTACACCTTAGTGCCAGGGGTTGTCATGGAAACAGTCTGTATAACTTGCCATCCCTGCAGACTAAAACCCCTAAAGGTGCCAGTCACTAATTCCTGATCCCAAACCTGCAATAAGGATAAAACTCTGGATCAGCGATCAACCCCTCTCCAGACTCTAGTGACGGTAACCTGTAATATTATTACTAGAGATGAGCGAACTTACAGTAAATTCGATTCCTCACGAACTTCCCGGCTCGGCAGTTGATGACTTTTCCTGCATAAATTAGTTCAGCTTTCAGGTGCTCCGGAGAAGGTGGATACAGTCCTAGGAAAGAGTCTCCTAGGACTGTATCCACCTTTTCCAGCCCACCGGAGCGCCGGAAAGCTGAACTAATTTATGCAGGATAAGGCATTAACTGCCGAGCTGGGAAGTTCGTGACGAATCAAATTTACTGAAATTTCGCTCATCTCTAATTATTCCTCTCCAGACTCTAGAGTAATATTACAGGTTATAGTCTCTAGAGTAAAAATATTACAGGTTACAGTCACTAGAGTAATAATATTACAGGTTACAGTAACTAGTGACTAACCTGTAATATTATTAGTCTTCAGACTCTAGTGACCATAACCTGTATTATTAATAATATTACAGGTTAGTCACTAGTGACTGTAACCTGTAATATTATTACTCTAGTGACTGTAACCTGTAATATTATTACTCTAGTGACTGTAACCTGTAATATTATTACTCTAGTGACTATAACCTGTAATATTTTTACTCTAGTGACTATAACCTGTAATATTATTACTCTCGACTCTATGACCTGAAGATGATTTCTCAGATCTCCCATAGTCTGATGATAATTAACCTATAACCTCTAGTGCTGATGGACAATAAATGTCTTGTTACTCGTCTGCAGGGAGGCCGACCGCGTAATCCTCACCATGTGCCAGGAGCGCGGGGCGCAGGACGACACCTTCACAGCCATCTCCACCCGCCTGGGCACCAAGAGCTCCTCAGAGGTGAGACCTTTGTTTGGGACTAGGGGTTTCCCAAAAAGTGTTCAGATACTAGGATGAGGGTGAAGAAGCTTTATTCTGTAGGTAATGTACATATAATACAGGGGGGTGTATAGGGGTTATGTCACCCGCCCTCCTCACATCCGAGGGGGAGGGGTTATAAATGTCACCCGCCGTCCTCACATCAGAGGGGGGAGGGGTTATAAATGTCACCCGCCGTCCTCACATCAGAGGGGGGAGGGGTTATAAATGTCACCCGCCCTCCTCACATCAGAGGGGGGAGGGGTTATAAATGTCACTCGCCGTCCTCACATCAGAGGGGGGAGGGGTTATAAATGTCACCCGCCCTCCTCACATCCGAGGGGGAGGGGTTATAAATGTCACCCGCCGTCCTCACATCAGAGGGGGAGGGGTTATAAATGTCACTCGCCGTCCTCACATCAGAGGGGGGAGGGGTTATAAATGTCACCCGTTGTCCCTACTCAGGTGTCGCAGCGGTTTCGGGAGCTCGTTCATCTCTTCCAGACGGGATGTGTCACCAGCTCGGACGATGAGGAGGAGGGGATGGATGTTGTCTCTGATGTGGAGGCAGATGAGGAGGAGGAGGATTAGTCGCAGTCTGTGGCGTCGCCCTCTCCGGCCCGGTAGCAGCGCGCTAGGCTCTGCACATCCTCCACGGCTTCTCGGAAGTCTTCCTGCTCCACATCCGCGGTGGAGAAGTTCAGCCACTGACGCACGTTCACCATACTGACCTCGTGACACAGGCTGCAGAGCATCTGCTGCAGAGCACTGGATGTCTGCAGAGCGCTCAGCACCGGGATCCGACCTACAACTGAAGAAGAGCGCGGTTATTGGACAGAATGCCCCTCCCCCGTTGTTACGCACATTGCACTTTCTGTATATGGGGCAAAATGGCCGATGTTTGTTTTAAATAAAATGTAACATTTGTTCACATAAGGGTCCAGTGTTCTGGCCAATACAAGCCCCTCCCACCAGTGGGTGAGCCTCCTGACCTATTAAAGGGGTATTCCAGGGAAAAACTGGCTCAAGAATGTTAAACAGATTTGTAAATTACTTCTATTAAATTTTAATCCTTCCAATAATTATCAGCTGCTGAAGTGGAGTTGTTCTTTTCTGTCAAAGTGCTCTCTGACACATGTCTCGGGAGCTGTCCAGCGTCGAAACAAATTCCCATAGCAAACCTATTCTGCTCTGTGCAGTTCCTATGGGGATTTGCTTCTACTCTGTCATCAGAGAGCACTTAGACAGAAAAGAACAATTCAACTTCAGCAGCTCATAAGTACTGAAAGGATTAAGATTTTTAAATAGAAGTAATTTACAAATCTGTTTAACTTTCTGGTGCCAGTTGAGAGAGATATATATACACTTCCTGGATAACCCCCTTTAACTCCTTCCTAACTTCTCCTAATGTTGGGGGTCCTCACCTGTTGGTGCGGTCTGGGGTTCTGCCACAACACATCCATCTTTAGTCACATACCGAGAGAAGAACTGAGGGAAGGAGGGGCCCAGCATGCAGGGTGCCCCCACCAGGTGGGTCATACTAAAGAGAAGAGGTTAAAAAAAGGCAGGTAAATGTGGCCACTCAGGTCAGAATCACATGACAGTGGTTTTTTTCACCCCTTAAGAAGGAATATGTAAATAAATGGCTGGAAATTTCCACTTAGAAAAAGCTCAGAAAATTATCCCCAAAATGACGAGAGGAAACATTTCATACGAGTGACAACACAACATAATAAATGAGACCTTAATTAACACAATGAAGTCCTATCAAAACAAAGATGACCCCCATCCAGCCGCGAATACGGAAAAATAACAGTTGTAGTGTAAGAGGAGGGTTTTACACTTATCTTTATACAAAAATCATACATTTATACAATTTTTTAAAAGTAGTAAAATGTCATCACAAAGTACAATCAATGGTGAAAAAACAGCAGCCTGTAGTGATTGGATGAGGAGACCAGAGAGGAAGGGGTTACAGAGCAGCCTGTAGTGATTGGAGGAGGAGACCAGAGAGGAAGGGGTTACAGAGCAGCCTGTAGTGATTGGATGAGGAGACCAGAAAGGAAGGGGTTACAGAGCAGCCTGTAGTGATTGGAGGAGGAGACCAGAGAGGAAGGGGTTACAGAGCAGCCTGCAGTGATTGGATGAGGAGACCAGAGAGGAAGGGGTTACAGAGCAGCCTGTAGTGATTGGAGGAGGAGACCAGAAAGGAAGGGGTTACAGAGCAGCCTGCAGTGATTGGAGGAGGAGACCAGAGAGGAAGGGGTTACAGAGCAGCCTGTAGTGATTGGAGGAGGAGACCAGAAAGGAAGGGGTTACAGAGCAGCCTGTAGTGATTGGAGGAGGAGACCAGAAAGGAAGGGGTTACAGAGCAGCCTGTAGTGATTGGATGAGGAGACCAGAGAGGAAGGGGTTACAGAGCAGCCTGCAGTGATTGGATGGAGAAACCCAGCACAGCAGACTGAGGAGGAGGAGTCATGCAGAGTTAGGAAACGCCCTCTCCAGAGCACAATGACAACCAAGTGAACAATATATAGAAGGTATTTGTGAGAGAAGTATAGGTGCTCGACACAATAAGGATTAGGGGCGGAGACATAGGACATTTCTTGCGGGAGAGGTCATGTCACATGGGGGAAGATCTATCAAGACCTGTGTAAAGGTAAAGCTGACCAATCAGATCACTGCTTTAATTTTTTTTAAGGCCTCTGTAAAATGTGAGAAGCGATCTGATTGGTTGTTATGGGCAACTTTTCCTCTGCACAGGTTTTGATAAGTCTCTATTGTGTTGGATGTCAGAACATGTGACACCCCATCCTAAAAGGGTTAAAATTCAGACACCTCTTTATCCTGTAACTGCAGAACACTGACCACACTGGTATACAGGTCTGAACAAACCTCAGGGGTGGGCACATACCTGGTGGTGACAGGTGAGTGTAACCAAACCTCAGGAGCGGGCACATAACTGGTGGTGACAGGTGAGTGTGAACAAACCTCGGGGGCGGGCACATAACTGGTGGTGACAGGTGAGTGTGAACAAAACTCAGGGGCGGGCACATACCTGAGGGTACAGCACGGGTACAGATCACGCAGGTAGTGCTGCAGTACATCGCCTCCATTTTCATACGTGTGAAAAGAAGATGGCGGTCGCGTCCCAGCAGGATGATCACTGAGGATACAAGACACACGTCACCAACCGGGCACAGCGTTCTGACGCAGGGAGGGGCCATACAGTGAGTCACACACAGTCACCTGATCTGCTGCCGCTCCGGGATTCCTCTCAGGACCACAGACTGGGAGAAGACAGCAGCACCGGCCCCTGGACATGGCGACACAGAGCGCCAGGGGCCACAGCTCAGGTGAGGAAGCAAAGAATCAGGCAAAGACATGGCCGACGCCAGCGGGAAAGGCACGGAACAGGCAGCTGAAAGCATCTAAGGAAAACGCAAGATGTGAGTGAAAACGCAGGGGCCCCGGGCCCCTCCCTCACAGGAACCCACCTTTCTACCGCCAAATGTCAGCGACTCCGCAAAGTGCAACAATGAGAGATTGGAGGACGTCATCCGATAAGGAACGGTCATCGTGTTCAGAGCCACTGCCAAAATGGCGCTACTATGATACTGGACCCCAGCCTGGAAGATACAGGGGCCACACACTGTAAAGGGGAGGCAAAGAGTGAGGAGCCACACACTGCTGTATATTAACAATCCACTCACATCATACAGCAGCTGCGGGAACGCTGTGGGGGGCCCCGGTCTCCGGGACAGGCTGGACATCACAGACAGAGGACAGAAGGCGGAGCTAAGGCTGCTGAGGGGCCCCAGGGCCAAGACACAGTTCATGAGCTCATACATGGCCTTACAGGGCTCCTAGGAGAAGAAAAAAGACGTGACGCTGGATCCTGGCCCCGGGGCCACACACAACCTCTCTTACCCCCTCCTCACCCTATCGCCTGATGGAGCAGGAAACGCGCCAAAACTCAGAATACCCCGACCTGGATACTCGTCATGTAACAACTCCGCCATCCGCACCGCGACCCCGGAGAAGCCATTGTGGAGGTCACAGAGGATCTGAAAGCCCTGGAAACAGCGAGGATGGAGGGTCAAGCAAATACCGGACAGCCGCCCACACCACACGTGCTCCCCTCCCGCCCGCTCCCCACGGCCGCTCCCCTCCCCACGGCCGCTCCCCTCCCCACGGCCGCTCCCCTCCCCACGGCCGCTCCTCTCCCGCCCCTCCGCACGGCCCTGCCCTTTCTGACCTGCAAGTAGTCACATTCCTCTGTGAAGAAGTGAAGTCTGTCTTCAATCTCATCGAGTTGCGTCTTGAACAGCGCCTCCCCCTGGCTGAATGAATCCAGTCCATCCATGTCCCTACGACATGAGCACCAAAAATATTAGGCCTCATAGAAACTCACCCTCCAGCCTTATCTTTGCCCACCACTCAGCCTTCCCTTTGCCCTCCACTCAGCCTCCAGCCTTACCTTTGGCCTCCACTCAGCCTCCAGCCTTACCTTTGGCCTCCCCTCCACTCAGCCTCCAGCCTTACCTTTGGCCTCCTCACCTTTGGCCTCCCCTCCACTCACCCTCCAGCCTTACCTTTGGCCTCCACTCACCCTCCAGCCTTACCTTTGGCCTCCACTCACCCTCCAGCCTTACCTTTGGCCTCCACTCACCCTCCAGCCTTACCTTTGGCCTCCACTCACCCTCCAGCCTTACCTTTGGCCTCCACTCACCCTCCAGCCTTACCTTTGGCCTCCACTCACCCTCCAGCCTTACCTTTGGCCTCCACTCACCCTCCAGCCTTATCTTTGGCCTCCCCTCCATTCATCCTCCAGCCTTACCTTTGGCCTCCCCTCCACTCACCCTCCAGCCTTATCTTTGGCCTCCACTCACCCTCCAGCCTTACCTTTGGCCTCCCCTCCACTCACCCTCCATGGCAGTGACTTGTCACAATGTGCAGAGATTTAGGATGAAGCGGCGTCTGTAGAAAGTCTGACCAAACCCGACCAGTCATCTCTGCAGCCGGAAATCTCTCTGTGCTGCCGGGTGGAGGCGCTGACTGGAACGGCCCTGTTGATAAGTGAGAGAACATTAGGTCCTTCAACTCCACCCTGCCCATCCGTGGACCCCCTCAACTCCACCCTACCCAAACCCCTGCCCATCCGTGGACCCCCTCAACTCCACCCTACCCAAACCCCTGCCCATCTGTGGACCCCCCTCCACCCTAACCAAACCTGTGGCCTTCCATGGCCCCCCACCACTGCTAGCATTTGCCCATCCATTGACACCTGCCGCACTTCGCACCCCCCCCCCCTGACTACTCACCTCCATTGTGACTCTGTTCTGGGGTCCCAGCTGCTCCCTGATAAAAGACACAAGACTCAGGAATCACTTAACAACGGACAAGACTGTACACGGGCCCCTCTCCTTATCTTACCTGCGGGGGCCCGAGGTCCTCTCTGTGTACACTCACATTCCCTCTCCTGTAACACAAGACATCATAAAACAATCACCCAAAAAAAAGAAGAAGCCACAGCAGTGCCACGTAACAATACAGAGGGAGAGGTCTGCGCCGGCAGGGGGGGATTGGGAGTGGAGACAAGACGGGGGGGGGAGACGAGGCTTCAATCTAATGCTGCACAGACTCATCGCCTGCTGTACACCCCGTTATGTGGAGGACCAGGACATAAAGGGGCACACCGAATCTCACCAAGCTGGTACGCTGAGCTTCATGTTTCTGTCCTCATATAAAGAACCATCATCACTGAGGGATCCAATACTCCCTGAAATACAGAATATATCACATAGGATACAGCTGTAGAAATATAGTAATAAGAGGAGGATACAGCTGTAGTAATATAGTAATAGGAGGAGGAGGATACAGCTGTAGAAATATAGTAATAAGAGGAGGAGGAGGATACAGCTGTAGTAATATAGTAATAGGAGGAGGATATAGCTGTAGTAATATAGTAATAGTAGTAGGATATAGCTGTAGTAATATAGTAATAGGAGGAGGATATAGCTGTAGTAATATAGTAATAGGAGGAGGATATAGCTGTAGTAATATAGTAATAGGAGGAGGAGGATATAGCTGTAGTAATATAGTAATAGGAGGAGGATATAGCTGTAGTAATATAGTAATAGGAGGAGGAGGATACAGCTGTAGTAATATAGTAATAGGAGGAGGATATAGCTGTAGTAATATAGTAATAGGAGGAGGAGGATACAGCTGTAGTAATATAGTAATAGGAGGAGGAGGATATAGCTGTAGTAATATAGTAATAGGAGGAGGATACAGCTGTAGTAATATAGTAATAGGAGGAGGATACAGCTGTAGTAATATAGTAATAGGAGGAGGATATAGCTGTAGTAATATAGTAATAGGAGGAGGATATAGCTGTAGTAATATAGTAATAGGAGGAGGATATAGCTGTAGTAATATAGTAATAGGAGGAGGAGGATATAGCTGTAGTAATATAGTAATAGGAGGAGGAGGATATAGCTGTAGTAATATAGTAATAGGAGGAGGATATAGCTGTAGTAATATAGTAATAGGAGGAGGAGGATATAGCTGTAGTAATATAGTAATAGGAGGAGGATATAGCTGTAGTAATATAGTAATAGGAGGAGGAGGATATAGCTGTAGTAATATAGTAATAGGAGGAGGATATAGCTGTAGTAATATAGTAATAGGAGGAGGATATAGCTGTAGTTATATAGTAATAGGAGGAGGATATAGCTGTAGTAATATAGTAATAGGAGGAGGAGGATATAGCTGTAGTAATATAGTAATAGGAGGAGGATATAGCTGTAGTTATATAGTAATAGGAGGAGGATATAGCTGTAGTAATATAGTAATAGGAGGAGGAGGATATAGCTGTAGTAATATAGTAATAGGAGGAGGATATAGCTGTAGTAATATAGTAATAGGAGGAGGATATAGCTGTAGTAATATAGTAATAGGAGGAGGATATAGCTGTAGTAATATAGTAATAGGAGGAGGATATAGCTGTAGTAATATAGTAATAGGAGGAGGATATAGCTGTAGTAATATAGTAATAGGAGGAGGATATAGCTGTAGTAATATAGTAATAGGAGGAGGATATAGCTGTAGTAATATAGTAATAGGAGGAGGATATAGCTGTAGTAATATAGTAATAGGAGGAGGAGGATATAGCTGTAGTAATATAGTAATAGGAGGAGGATATAGCTGTAGTAATATAGTAATAGGAGGAGGATATAGCTGTAGTAATATAGTAATAGGAGGAGGATATAGCTGTAGTAATATAGTAATAGGAGGAGGAGGATATAGCTGTAGTAATATAGTAATAGGAGGAGGAGGATATAGCTGTAGTAATATAGTAATAGGAGGAGGATATAGCTGTAGTAATATAGTAATAGGAGGAGGATATAGCTGTAGTTATATAGTAATAGGAGGAGGATATAGCTGTAGTAATATAGTAATAGGAGGAGGAGGATATAGCTGTAGTAATATAGTAATAGGAGGAGGATATAGCTGTAGTTATATAGTAATAGGAGGAGGATATAGCTGTAGTAATATAGTAATAGGAGGAGGAGGATATAGCTGTAGTAATATAGTAATAGGAGGAGGATATAGCTGTAGTAATATAGTAATAGGAGGAGGATATAGCTGTAGTAATATAGTAATAGGATGAGGATATAGCTGTAGTAATATAGTAATAGGAGGAGGATACAGCTGTAGTAATATAGTAATAGGAGGAGGAGGATACAGCTGTAGTAATATAGTAATAGGAGGAGGATATAGCTGTAGTAATATAGTAATAGGAGGAGGAGGATACAGCTGTAGTAATATAGTAATAGGAGGAGGATATAGCTGTAGTAATATAGTAATAGGAGGAGGAGGATATAGCTGTAGTAATATAGTAATAGGAGGAGGATATAGCTGTAGTAATATAGTAATAGGAGGAGGAGGATACAGCTGTAGTAATATAGTAATAGGAGGAGGATATAGCTGTAGTAATATAGTAATAGGAGGAGGAGGATATAGCTGTAGTAATATAGTAATAGGAGGAGGATACAGCTGTAGTAATATAGTAATAGGAGGAGGATACAGCTGTAGTAATATAGTAATAGGAGGAGGATATAGCTGTAGTAATATAGTAATAGGAGGAGGATATAGCTGTAGTAATATAGTAATAGGAGGAGGATATAGCTGTAGTAATATAGTAATAGGAGGAGGATATAGCTGTAGTAATATAGTAATAGGAGGAGGAGGATATAGCTGTAGTAATATAGTAATAGGAGGAGGAGGATATAGCTGTAGTAATATAGTAATAGGAGGAGGATATAGCTGTAGTAATATAGTAATAGGAGGAGGAGGATATAGCTGTAGTAATATAGTAATAGGAGGAGGATATAGCTGTAGTAATATAGTAATAGGAGGAGGAGGATATAGCTGTAGTAATATAGTAATAGGAGGAGGAGGATATAGCTGTAGTAATATAGTAATAGGAGGAGGATATAGCTGTAGTAATATAGTAATAGGAGGAGGAGGATATAGCTGTAGTAATATAGTAATAGGAGGAGGAGGATATAGCTGTAGTAATATAGTAATAGGAGGAGGATATAGCTGTAGTAATATAGTAATAGGAGGAGGATATAGCTGTAGTAATATAGTAATAGGAGGAGGATATAGCTGTAGTTATATAGTAATAGGAGGAGGATATAGCTGTAGTAATATAGTAATAGGAGGAGGATATAGCTGTAGTAATACAGTCCAGGACTCTTGCCGATGCTTCACACAATCACCTTTTAGGTCCACTGCGATGAGTCGTGGGGTGTAAGTCTCCTCCCCCTGCAGGGTCACCCCTCGACGGAACAGAACATCACTGCTAATTTCACAATCCTGACTCTGGGAGAACTCCGCCTCCTGCAACATAACATTATCCGGAGATCACACATCATCCTCCTCCGGAGATCACACCTCATCATCATCATCATCCTCCAGAGATCACACCTCATCATCATCATCATCATCATCATCATCCTCCAGAGATCACACCTCATCATCATCATCATCCTCCTCCAGAGATCACACCTCATCATCATCATCATCCTCCTCCAGAGATCACACCTCATCATCATCATCATCCAGAGATCACACCTCATCATCATCATCATCCTCCTCCAGAGATCACACCTCATCATCATCATCATCATCATCCTCCAGAGATCACACCTCATCATCATCATCATCATCATCATCATCATCCTCCAGAGATCACACCTCATCATCATCATCATCCTCCTCCAGAGATCACACCTCATCATCATCCTCCTCCTCCAGAGATCACACCTCATCATCATCATCATCATCATCCTCCAGAGATCACACCTCATCATCATCATCATCATCCTCCTCCAGAGATCACACCTCATCATCATCATCATCCTCCTCCAGAGATCACACCTCATCATCATCATCATCATCCTCCAGAGATCACACCTCATCATCATCATCATCATCCTCCTCCAGAGATCACACCTCATCATCATCATCATCCTCCTCCTCCAGAGATCACACCTCATCATCATCATCATCATCCTCCAGAGATCACACCTCATCATCATCATCCTCCTCCAGAGATCACACCTCATCATCATCATCCTCCTCCAGAGATCACACCTCATCATCATCATCCTCCAGAGATCACACCTCATCATCATCATCATCATCCTCCTCCAGAGATCACACCTCATCATCATCATCATCATCCTCCTCCTCCTCCAGAGATCACACCTCATCATCATCATCATCATCATCCTCCTCCAGAGATCACACCTCATCATCATCATCATCATCATCATCCTCCAGAGATCACACCTCATCATCATCATCATCCTCCTCCTCCTCCAGAGATCACACCTCATCATCATCATCATCATCATCATCCTCCAGAGATCACACCTCATCATCATCATCCTCCAGAGATCACACCTCATCATCATCATCATCCTCCTCCAGAGATCACACCTCATCATCATCATCATCATCCTCCAGAGATCACACCTCATCATCATCATCATCCTCCAGAGATCACACCTCATCATCATCATCATCATCATCATCCTCCTCCAGAGATCACACCTCATCATCATCCTCCTCCAGAGATCACACCTCATCATCATCATCCTCCTCCAGAGATCACACCTCATCATCATCATCATCATCCTCCTCCAGAGATCACACCTCATCATCATCCTCCTCCAGAGATCACACCTCATCATCATCCTCCAGAGATCACACCTCATCATCATCATCATCATCATCCTCCAGAGATCACACCTCATCATCATCATCCTGGTCCTCCAGAGATCACACCTCATCATCATCATCATCATCCTCCAGAGATCACACCTCATCGTCATCATCATCATCATCATCATCCTCCTCCTCCTCCAGAGATCACACCTCATCATCATCATCCTCCTCCTCCTCCAGAGATCACACCTCATCATCATCATCATCATCATCCTCCTCCAGAGATCACACCTCATCATCATCATCATCATCATCATCCTCCAGAGATCACACCTCATCATCATCATCATCCTCCAGAGATCACACCTCATCATCATCATCCTCCAGAGATCACACCTCATCATCATCATCATCATCATCCTCCTCCTCCAGAGATCACACCTCATCATCATCTTCCTCCAGAGATCACACCTCATCATCATCATCATCATCCTCCAGAGATCACACCTCATCATCATCATCATCATCATCATCATCCTCCTCCAGAGATCACACCTCATCATCATCCTCCTCCAGAGATCACACCTCATCATCATCATCATCATCATCATCCTTCTCCAGAGATCACACCTCATCATCATCATCATCATCCTCCAGAGATCACACCTCATCATCATCATCCTCCTCCAGAGATCACACCTCATCATCATCATCATCATCATCATCCTCCTCCAGATATCACACCTCATCATCATCATCATCATCCTCCAGAGATCACACCTCATCATCATCATCATCATCATCATCCTCCTCCAGAGATCACACCTCATCATCATCATCATCATCCTCCAGAGATCACACCTCATCATCATCATCATCATCATCCTCCAGAGATCACACCTCATCATCATCATCATCATCATCCTCCAGAGATCACACCTCATCATCATCATCATCATCATCCTCCAGAGATCACACCTCATCATCATCATCATCATCCTCCAGAGATCACACCTCCTCATCATCATCATCATCATCCTCCAGAGATCACACCTCATCATCATCATCATCATCCTTCTCCAGAGATCACACCTCATCATCATCATCATCATCATCCTCCAGAGATCACACCTCATCATCATCATCATCATCCTCCAGAGATCACACCTCATCATCATCATCATCATCCTCCAGAGATCACACCTCATCATCATCATCCTCCAGAGATCACACCTCATCATCATCATCATCATCATCATCATCATCCTCCAGAGATCACACCTCATCATCATCATCATCCTCCTCCAGAGATCACACCTCATCATCATCATCATCATCATCCTCCAGAGATCACACCTCATCATCATCATCATCATCATCATCCTCCAGAGATCACACCTCATCATCATCATCATCATCATCCTCCAGAGATCACACCTCATCATCATCATCCTCCAGAGATCACACCTCATCATCATCATCATCCTCCTCCTCCAGAGATCACACCTCATCATCATCATCATCATCCTCCAGAGATCACACCTCCTCATCATCATCATCATCATCCTCCAGAGATCACACCTCATCATCATCATCATCATCCCCTCCTCCAGAGATCACACCTCATCATCATCATCATCATCATCATCCTCCAGAGATCACACCTCATCATCATCATCCTCCTCCTCCTCCAGAGATCACACCTCATCATCATCATCATCATCCTCCTCCAGAGATCACACCTCATCATCATCATCCTCCTCCTCCTCCAGAGATCACACCTCATCATCATCATCATCATCCTCCTCCAGAGATCACACCTCATCATCATCATCATCATCCTCCAGAGATCACACCTCATCATCATCATCATCATCATCCTCCTCCAGAGATCACACCTCATCATCATCATCATCATCCTCCTCCAGAGATCACACCTCATCATCATCATCATCATCATCCTCCAGAGATCACAACTCATCATCATCATCCGCCAGAGATCACACCTCATCATCATCATCCTCCAGAGATCACACCTCATCATCATCATCATCATCCTCCAGAGATCACACCTCCTCATCATCATCATCATCATCATCCTCCAGAGATCACACCTCATCCTCATCATCATCATCATCATCATCATCCTCCTCCAGAGATCACACCTCATCATCATCCTCCTCCAGAGATCACACCTCATCATCATCATCATCCTCCTCCAGAGATCACACCTCATCATCATCATCCTCATCATCCTCCAGAGATCACACCTCATCATCATCCTCCAGAGATCACACCTCATCATCATCATCATCATCATCATCCTCCTCCAGAGATCACACCTCATCATCATCATCATCATCCTCCTCCAGAGATCACACCTCATCATCATCATCATCATCATCCTCCTCCAGAGATCACACCTCATCATCATCATCATCATCATCATCATCCTCCTCCAGAGATCACACCTCATCATCATCATCATCATCATCCTCCAGAGATCACACCTCATCATCATCATCATCATCCTCCTCCTCCAGAGATCACACCTCATCATCATCATCATCATCCTCCTCCTCCAGAGATCACACCTCATCATCATCATCATCATCCTCCTCCTCCAGAGATCACACCTCATCATCATCATCATCATCCTCCTCCTCCAGAGATCACACCTCATCATCATCATCATCATCATCATCATCCTCCAGAGATCACACCTCATCATCATCATCATCATCATCCTCCAGAGATCACACCTCATCATCATCATCCTCCTCCAGAGATCACACCTCATCATCATCATCATCATCATCATCCTCCTCCAGAGATCACACCTCATCATCATCATCATCATCATCATCATCATCATCATCATCATCCTCCTCCAGAGATCACACCTCATCATCATCATCATCATCATCATCATCATCATCCTCCTCCAGAGATCACACCTCATCATCATCATCATCATCATCATCATCCTCCAGAGATCACACCTCATCATCATCATCATCATCATCATCCTCCAGAGATCACACCTCATCATCATCATCATCATCCTCCAGAGATCACACCTCATCATCATCATCATCATCATCATCCTCCAGAGATCACACCTCATCATCATCATCATCATCATCATCATCATCCTCCAGAGATCACACCTCATCATCATCATCATCATCATCATCATCATCCTCCAGAGATCACACCTCATCATCATCATCATCATCATCATCATCATCCTCCAGAGATCACACCTCATCATCATCATCATCATCATCATCATCATCCTCCAGAGATCACACCTCATCATCATCATCATCATCATCATCATCATCCTCCAGAGATCACACCTCATCATCATCATCATCATCATCATCATCATCATCCTCCAGAGATCACACCTCATCATCATCATCATCATCATCATCATCCTCCAGAGATCACACCTCATCATCATCATCATCATCATCATCATCATCCTCCAGAGATCACACCTCATCATCATCATCATCATCATCATCATCATCCTCCAGAGATCACACCTCATCATCATCATCATCATCATCCTCCAGAGATCACACCTCATCATCATCATCATCATCATCATCATCATCCTCCAGAGATCACACCTCATCATCATCATCATCATCATCATCATCATCCTCCAGAGATCACACCTCATCATCATCATCATCATCATCATCATCATCATCATCATCCTCCAGAGATCACACATCATCATCATCATCATCCTCCAGAGATCACACCTCATCATCATCATCATCATCATCATCATCATCATCCTCCAGAGATCACACCTCATCATCATCATCATCATCCTCCAGAGATCACACCTCATCATCATCATCATCATCATCCTCCTCCAGAGATCACACCTCATCATCATCATCATCCTCCTCCAGAGATCACACCTCCTCATCATCATCACCCCCCGTGCTCCTCACCTGCAGGCTCCACCATTGCGCCCCCACGTGGTTGCTGTAGTTCCCGAGCTGGACGGTCACCACCTCCCCCGCCATGTGTCCCGCACTCCTCACTAGATTCAGGCAGGTCCGGAACCGTCTCCATGACAGCAGCACCGCCCCTCCCGGCGGAAATGACACTGATTAACCGCGCCCACAAACTACGACCGTGCCACAAACTGTGAAGCGCATGCGCAATTTTCTTCACAGTGCGTCGCCGCAGAAAGGACAGTAGACGCCATGTTATTGGTTACCTCAGAGAGCTGGAAAGAGGACAGACTTCAGAATGAGGGGAAGGTCAGACTGCGCATGTCACAGGAAGGGTCAGACTGCGCATGTCACAGGAAGGGTCAGACTGCGCATGTCACAGGGTGGGGAGGAGCATCTCTGTCCTCCCATACCTCCCTATATACTCCTCACATATACCTCCCTATATACTCCTCACATATACCTCCCTATATACTCCTCACATATACCTCGCCCTATATACTCCTCACATATACCTCCCTATATACTCCTCACATATACCTCTCCCTATATACTCCTCACATATACCTCTCCCTATATACTCCTCACATATACCTCCCTATATACTCCTCACATATACCTCCCTATATATTCCTCACATATACCTCTCCCTATATACTCCTCACATATACCTCTCCCTATATACTCCTCACATATACCTCTCCCTATATACTCCTCACATATACCTCTCCCTATATACTCCTCACATATACCTCTCCCTATATACTCCTCACATATACCTCCCTATATACTCCTCACATATACCTCTCCCTATATACTCCTCACATATACCTCCCTATATACTCCTCACATATACCTCCCTATATACTCCTCACATATACCTCTCCCTATATACTCCTCACATATACCTCTCCCTATATACTCCTCACATATACCTCTCCCTATATACTCCTCACATATACCTCTCCCTATATACTCCTCTCATATACCTCTCCCTATATACTCCTCACATATACCTTCCTATATACTCCTCACATATACCTCTCCCTATATATTCCTCACATATACCTCCCTATATACTCCTCTCATATACCTCTCCCTATATACTCCTCTCATATACCTCTCCCTATATACTCCTCACATATACCTCTCCCTATATACTCCTCACATATACCTCTCCCTATATACTCCTCACATATACCTCTCCCTATATACTCCTCACATATACCTCTCCCTATATACTCCTCACATATACCTCTCCCTATATACTCCTCACATATACCTCTCCCTATATATTCCTCACATATACCTCCCTATATACTCCTCTCATATACCTCTCCCTATATACTCCTCTCATATACCTCTCCCTATATACTCCTCACATATACCTCTCCCTATATACTCCTCACATATACCTCTCCCTATATACTCCTCACATATACCTCCCTATATACTCCTCACATATACCTCCCTATATACTCCTCACATATACCTCTCCCTATATACTCCTCACATATACCTCTCCCTATATACTCCTCACATATACCTCTCCCTATATACTCCTCACATATACCTCTCCCTATATACTCCTCTCATATACCTCCCTATATACTCCTCACATATACCTCCCTATATACTCCTCACATATACCTCTCCCTATATACTCCTCACATATACCTTCCTATATACTCCTCACATATACCTCTCCCTATATACTCCTCACATATACCTCTCCCTATATACTCCTCACATATACCTCTCCCTATATATTCCTCACATACACCTCCCTATATACTCCTCACATACACCTCTCCCTATATACTCCTCACATATACCTCTCCCTATATACTCCTCACATATACCTCCCTATATACTCCTCACATATACCTCCCTATATACTCCTCACATACACCTCTCCCTATATACTCCTCACATATACCTCTCCCTATATACTCCTCACATATACCTCCCTATATACTCCTCACATATACCTCCCTATATACTCCTCACATATACCTCTCCCTATATATTCCTCACATACACCTCCCTATATACTCCTCACATATACCTCCCTATATACTCCTCACATATACCTCTCCCTATATATTCCTCACATACACCTCCCTATATACTCCTCACATACACCTCTCCCTATATACTCCTCACATACACCTCTCCCTATATACTCCTCACATATACCTCTCCCTATATACTCCTCACATATACCTCTCCCTATATACTCCTCTCATATACCTCTCCCTATATACTCCTCTCATATACCTCTCCCTATATACTCCTCACATATACCTCTCCCTATATACTCCTCACATATACCTCTCCCTATATACTCCTCATATACATTAGTTGTGATATGTCATAGATGGAGATTCAGAACTTATTACGTCATTTCGTATTGTAGAATCCGCCGCCAATCCCCGAGGTCCCAATCAATTTTACAGCAAAAATAAAACCTGGTTATAAAGAGCCGTTCCCATGGCGACCATCGTTGTGGTAGCTGCAGCCAATGCCCCTTAATACAGAGGTAAAGTGTATGAATATAGGGGGATCACCTGTAGAGAAAAGATTTCACTACATGCAGAACATTATTCGCGGTTTATACGATGGTTCGCCGTAGGTAAAATTATTCGTAGTTTATTCTAACGCATCCGAGATCACAACCATGATGGGATGTTCTAGGTCAGGGGTGGCAGCCATTTTATTCAACTGAGCCAAATCTCGCCAAAACCACGATTGAAATTTATTTTGAGAGCCACATTTTTAAAACCGAAAATACATAGGATGGTATATAGGGTGGTATATAGGAAAATACATAGGATAGTATATAGGAAAATACATAGGATGGTATATAGGAAAATACATAGGATGGTATATAGGAAAATACATAGGATAGTATATAGGAAAATACATAGGATGCTATATAGGATGGTATATAGGAAAATACATAGGATGGTATATAGGAAAATACATAGGATGGTATATAGGAAAATACATAGGATGGTATATAGGAAAATACATAAGGTGGTATATAGGAAAATACATAAGGTGGTATATAGGGTGGTATATAGGAAAATACATAGGATAGTATATAGGAAAATACATAGGATGGTATATAGGAAAATACATTGGATGGTATATAGGATGGTATATAGGAAAATACATAGGATGGTATATAGGATGGTATATAGGATGGTATATAGGAAAATACATTGGATGGTATATAGGATGGTATATAGGAAAATACATAGGATGGTATATAGGAAAATACATAGGATGGTATATAGGAAAATACATAGGATGGTATATAGGAAAATACATAGGATGGTATATAGGAAAATACATAAGGTGGTATATAGGGTGGTATATAGGAAAATACATAGGATAGTATATAGGAAAATACATAGGATGGTATATAGGAAAATACATTGGATGGTATATAGGATGGTATATAGGAAAATACATAGGATGGTATATAGGAAAATACATAGGATGGTATATAGGAAAATACATAGGATGGTATATAGGAAAATACATAGGGTGGTATATAGGATGGTATATAGGATGGTATATAGGAAAATACATAGGATGGTATATAGGAAAATACATTGGATGGTATATAGGATGGTATATAGGAAAATACATAGGATGGTATATAGGAAAATACATAGGATGGTATATAGGAAAATACATAGGATGGTATATAGGAAAATACATAGGGTGGTATATAGGAAAATACATAGGATGGTATATAGGAAAATACATAGGATGGTATATAGGATGGTATATAGGATGGTATATAGGAAAATACATAGGATGGTATATAGGATGGTATATAGGAAAATACATAGGGTGGTATATAGGAAAATACATAGGATGGTATATAGGAAATTACATAGGATGGTATATAGGAAAATACATAGGATGGTATATAGGATGGTATATAGGAAAATACATAGGATGGTATATAGGAAAATACATAGGATGGTATATAGGAAAATACATAGGATGGTATATAGGATGGTATATAGGAAAATACATAGGATGGTATATAGGAAAATACATAGGATGGTATATAGGAAATTACATAGGATGGTATATAGGAAAATACATAGGATGGTATATAGGAAAATACATAGGATGGTATATAGGAAATTACATAGGATGGTATATAGGAAAATACATAGGATGGTATATAGGATGGTATATAGGAAAATACATAGGATGGTATATAGGAAAATACATAGGATGGTATATAGGAAAATACATAGGATGGTATATAGGATGGTATATAGGAAAATACATAGGATGGTATATAGGAAAATACATTGGATGGTATATAGGATGGTATATAGGAAAATACATAGGATGGTATATAGGAAAATACATAGGGTGGTATATAGGAAAATACATAGGATGGTATATAGGAAAATACATAGGATGGTATATAGGATGGTATATAGGATGGTATATAGGAAAATACATAGGATGGTATATAGGATGGTATATAGGAAAATACATAGGGTGGTATATAGGAAAATACATAGGATGGTATATAGGAAAATACATAGGATGGTATATAGGAAAATACATAGGATGGTATATAGGAAAATACATAGGATGGTATATAGGATGGTATATAGGAAAATACATAGGATGGTATATAGGATGGTATATAGGAAAATACATAGGGTGGTATATAGGAAAATACATAGGATGGTATATAGGATGGTATATAGGAAAATACATAGGATGGTATATAGGAAATTACATAGGGTGGTATATAGGAAAATACATAGGATGGTATATAGGATGGTATATAGGAAAATACATAGGATGGTATATAGGAAATTACATAGGGTGGTATATAGGAAAATACATAGGATGGTATATAGGAAAATACATAGGATGGTATATAGGATGGTATATAGGAAAATACATAGGATGGTATATAGGAAAATACATAGGATGGTATATAGGAAAATACATAGGATGGTATATAGGATGGTATATAGGAAAATACATAGGATGGTATATAGGATGGTATATAGGAAAATACATAGGAAGGTATATAGGAAAATACATAGGATGGTATATAGGAAAATACATAGGAAGGTATATAGGAAAATACATAGGACGGTATATAGGATGGTATATAGGAAAATACATAGGATGGTATATAGGAAAATACATAGGATGGTATTTAGGATGGTATATAGGATGGTATATAGGATGGTATATAGGAAAATACATAGGATGGTATATAGGAAAATACATAGGAAGGTATATAGGAAAATACATAGGACAGTATATAGGATGGTATATAGGAAAATACATAGGATGGTATATAGGATGGTATATAGGAAAATACATAGGAAGGTATATAGGAAAATACATAGGAAGGTATATAGGAAAATACATAGGATGGTATATAGGAAATTACATAGGATGGTATATAGGAAAATACATAGGATGGTATATAGGATGGTATATAGGAAAATACATAGGATGGTATATAGGAAAATACATAGGATGGTATATAGGAAAATACATAGGATGGTATATAGGATGGTATATAGGAAAATACATAGGATGGTATATAGGAAAATACATAGGATGGTATATAGGATGGTATATAGGAAAATACATAGGATGGTATATAGGAAAATACATAGGATGGTATATAGGATGGTATATAGGAAAATACATAGGATGGTATATAGGAAAATACATTGGATGGTATATAGGATGGTATATAGGAAAATACATAGGATGGTATATAGGAAAATACATAGGGTGGTATATAGGAAAATACATAGGATGGTATATAGGAAAATACATAGGATGGTATATAGGAAAATACATAGGAAGGTATATAGGAAAATACATAGGACAGTATATAGGATGGTATATAGGAAAATACATAGGATGGTATATAGGATGGTATATAGGAAAATACATAGGACAGTATATAGGATGGTATATAGGAAAATACATAGGATGGTATATAGGAAAATACATAGGAAGGTATATAGGAAAATACATAGGAAGGTATATAGGAAAATACATAGGATGGTATATAGGAAATTACATAGGATGGTATATAGGAAAATACATAGGATGGTATATAGGATGGTATATAGGAAAATACATAGGATGGTATTTAGGATGGTATATAGGATGGTATATAGGATGGTATATAGGAAAATACATAGGATGGTATATAGGAAAATACATAGGAAGGTATATAGGAAAATACATAGGACAGTATATAGGATGGTATATAGGAAAATACATAGGATGGTATATAGGATGGTATATAGGAAAATACATAGGATGGTATATAGGAAAATACATAGGATGGTATATAGGAAATTACATAGGGTGGTATATAGGAAAATACAGAGGACGGTATATAGGATGGTATATAGGAAAATACATAGGATGGTATATAGGAAAATACATTGGATGGTATATAGGAAAATACATTGGATGGTATATAGGAAAATACATAGGATGGTATATAGGATGGTATATAGGAAAATACATAGGATGGTATATAGGAAAATACATAGGATGGTATATAGGAAAATACATAGGATGGTATATAGGAAAATACATAGGATGGTATATAGGATGGTATATAGGAAAATACATAGGATGGTATATAGGAAAATACATAGGATGGTATATAGGATGGTATATAGGAAAATACATAGGATGGTATATAGGATGGTATATAGGATGGTATATAGGAAAATACATAGGATGGTATATAGGGTGGTATATAGGATGGTATATAGGAAAATACATAGGATGGTATATAGGGTGGTATATAGGAAAATACATAGGATGGTATATAGGAAAATACATAGGATGGTATATAGGAAAATACATAGGATGGTATATAGGATGGTATATAGGATGGTATATAGGAAAATACATAGGATGGTATATAGGGTGGTATATAGGAAAATACATAGGATGGTATATAGGAAAATACATAGGATGGTATATAGGAAAATACATAGGATGGTATATAGGAAAATACATAGGATGGTATATAGGATGGTATATAGGAAAATACATAGGATGGTATATAGGATGGTATATAGGAAAATACATAGGGTGGTATATAGGAAAATACATAGGATGGTATATAGGATGGTATATAGGAAAATACATAGGATGGCATATAGGAAATTACATAGGGTGGTATATAGGAAAATACATAGGATGGTATATAGGATGGTATATAGGAAAATACATAGGATGGTATATAGGAAATTACATAGGGTGGTATATAGGAAAATACATAGGATGGTATATAGGATGGTATATAGGAAAATACATAGGATGGTATATAGGATGGTATATAGGAAAATACATAGGATGGTATATAGGAAATTACATAGGGTGGTATATAGGAAAATACATAGGATGGTATATAGGAAAATACATAGGATGGTATATAGGATGGTATATAGGAAAATACATAGGATGGTATATAGGATGGTATATAGGAAAATACATAGGAAGGTATATAGGAAAATACATAGGATGGTATATAGGAAAATACATAGGAAGGTATATAGGAAAATACATAGGACGGTATATAGGATGGTATATAGGAAAATACATAGGATGGTATTTAGGATGGTATATAGGAAAATACATAGGACGGTATATAGGATGGTATATAGGAAAATACATAGGATGGTATTTAGGATGGTATATAGGATGGTATATAGGATGGTATATAGGAAAATACATAGGATGGTATATAGGAAAATACATAGGAAGGTATATAGGAAAATACATAGGACAGTATATAGGAAAATACATAGGATGGTATATAGGATGGTATATAGGAAAATACATAGGACAGTATATAGGATGGTATATAGGAAAATACATAGGACAGTATATAGGATGGTATATAGGAAAATACATAGGACGGTATATAGGATGGTATATAGGAAAATACATAGGATGGTATTTAGGATGGTATATAGGATGGTATATAGGAAAATACATAGGATGGTATATAGGAAAATACATAGGAAGGTATATAGGAAAATACATAGGACAGTATATAGGATGGTATATAGGAAAATACATAGGATGGTATATAGGATGGTATATAGGAAAATACATAGGATGGTATATAGGAAAATACATAGGATGGTATATAGGAAAATACATAGGATGGTATATAGGAAAATACATAGGATGGTATATAGGAAAATACATAGGATGGTATATAGGAAAATACATAGGATGGTATATAGGAAAATACATAGGATGGTATATAGGAAAATACATAGGATGGTATATAGGAAAATACATAGGATGGTATATTGGATGGTATATAGGAAAATACATAGGATGGTATATAGGAAAATACATAGGAAGGTATATAGGATGGTATATAGGAAAATACATAGGATGGTATATTGGATGGTATATAGGAAAATACATAGGATGGTATATAGGAAAATACATAGGATGGTATATAGGAAAATACATAGGAAGGTATATAGGATGGTATATAGGAAAATACATAGGATGGTATATAGGAAAATACATAGGATGGTATATAGGATGGTATATAGGAAAATACATAGGATGGTATATAGGAAAATACATAGGAAGGTATATAGGATGGTATATAGGAAAATACATAGGATGGTATATAGGATGGTATATAGGAAAATACATAGGATGGTATATTGGATGGTATATAGGAAAATACATAGGATGGTATATAGGAAAATACATAGGATGGTATATAGGAAAATACATAGGAAGGTATATAGGAAAATACAGAGGACGGTATATAGGATGGTATATAGGAAAATACATAGGAAGGTATATAGGAAAATACATAGGAAGGTATATAGGATGGTATATAGGAAAATACATAGGATGGTATATAGGAAAATACATAGGACGGTATATAGGATGGTATATAGGAAAATACATAGGATAGTTTATAGGAAAATACATAGGATGGTATATAGGATGGTATATAGGAAAATACATAGGATGGTATATAGGAAAATACATAGGATGGTATATAGGAAAATACATAGGAAGGTATATAGGAAAATACATAGGACAGTATATAGGATGGTATATAGGAAAATACATAGGATGGTATATAGGATGGTATATAGGAAAATACATAGGAAGGTATATAGGAAAATACATAGGATGGTATATAGGAAAATACATAGGAAGGTATATAGGATGGTATATAGGAAAATACATAGGATGGTATATAGGAAAATACATAGGACGGTATATAGGATGGTATATAGGAAAATACATAGGAAGGTATATAGGATGGTATATAGGAAAATACATAGGATGGTATATAGGAAAATACATAGGACGGTATATAGGAAAATACATAGGATGGTATATAGGATGGTATATAGGAAAATACATAGGATGGTATATAGGATGGTATATAGGAAAATACATAGGATGGTATATAGGAAAATACATAGGATGGTATATAGGAAAATACATAGGATGGTATATAGGAAAATACATAGGATGGTATATAGGATGGTATATAGGAAAATACATAGGATGGTATATAGGAAAATACATAGGATGGTATATTGGATGGTATATAGGAAAATACATAGGATGGTATATAGGAAAATACATAGGAAGGTATATAGGAAAATACAGAGGACGGTATATAGGATGGTATATAGGAAAATACATAGGATGGTATTTAGGATGGTATATAGGAAAATACATAGGATGGTATATAGGAAAATACATAGGATGGTATATAGGATGGTATATAGGAAAATACATAGGAAGGTATATAGGAAAATACAGAGGACGGTATATAGGATGGTATATAGGAAAATACATAGGATGGTATATAGGATGGTATATAGGAAAATACATAGGGTGGTATATAGGATGGTATATAGGAAAATACATAGGATGGTATATAGGATGGTATATAGGAAAATACATAGGATGGTATATAGGAAAATACATAGGATAGTTTATAGGATGGTATATAGGAAAATACATAGGATGGTATATAGGATGGTATATAGGAAAATACATAGGATGGTATATAGGAAAATACATAGGAAGGTATATAGGAAAATACAGAGGACGGTATATAGGATGGTATATAGGAAAATACATAGGATGGTATATAGGATGGTATATAGGAAAATACATAGGGTGGTATATAGGATGGTATATAGGAAAATACATAGGATGGTATATAGGATGGTATATAGGAAAATACATAGGATGGTATATAGGATGGTATATAGGAAAATACATAGGATGGTATATAGGATGGTATATATATATATATATATATATATATAAGGGGCACATGACAGGGGGCATTTTATATAAGGGGCACATGACAGGGGGGTATTATATATAAGGGGCACATGTCAGGGGGGCATTATATATAAGGGGCACATGACAGGGGGTATTATATATAAGGGGCACATGACAGGGGGCATTATATATGAGGGGCACATGACAGGGGGTATTATATATAAGGGGCACATGACAGGGGTATTATATATAAGGGGCACATGACAGGGGGCAATATGTATAAGGGGCACATGACAGGGGGTATTATATATAAGGGGCACATGACAGGGGGGTATTATATATGAGGGGCACATGACAGGGGGTATTATATATGAGGGGCACATGACAGGGGGCATTATATATAAGGGGCACATGACAGGGGGTATTATATATGAGGGGCACATGACAGGGGGCATTATATATAAGGGGCACATGACGGGGCATTATATATGAGGGGCACATGACAGGGGGTATTATATATAAGGGGCACATGACAGGGGGTATTATATATGAGGGGCACATGACAGGGGGTATTATATATGAGGGGCACATGACAGGGGGCATTATATATAAGGGGCACATGACGGGGCATTATATATGAGGGGCACATGACAGGGGGTATTATATATAAGGGGCACATGACGGGGCATTATATATAAGGGGCACATGACAGGGGGCATTATATATAAGGGGCACATGACAGGGGGCATTATATATAAGGGGCACAAGACAGGGGGGGGCATTATATATAAGGGGCACATGACAGGGGGCATTATATATAAGGGGCACATGACGGGGCATTATATATAAGGGGCACATGACAGGGGTATTATATATAAGGGGCACATGACAGGGGGTATTATATATGAGGGGCACATGACAGGGGGTATTATATATAAGGGGCACATGACAGGGGGCAATATGTATAAGGGGCACATGACGGGGCATTATATATAAGGGGCACATGACAGGGGGGTATTATATATAAGGGGCACATGACAGGGGGTATTATATATAAGGGGCACATGACAGGGGGTATTATATATAAGGGGCACATGACAGGGGGTATTATATATGAGGGGCACATGACAGGGGGTATTATATATGAGGGGCACATGACAGGGGGGTATTATATATAAGGGGCACATGACAGGGGGTATTATATATAAGGGGCACATGACAGGGGGTATTATATATAAGGGGCACATGACAGGGGGTATTATATATGAGGGGCACATGACAGGGGGGTATTATATATAAGGGGCACATGACAGGGGGCATTATATATAAGGGGCACATGACAGGGGGTATTATATATAAGGGGCACATGACAGGGGGTATTATATATAAGGGGCACATGACAGGGGGTATTATATATAAGGGGCACATGACAGGGGGGTATTATATATAAGGGGCACATGACAGGGGGTATTATATATAAGGGGCACATGACGGGGCATTATATATGAGGGGCACATGACAGGGGGCATTATATATAAGGGGCACATGACAGGGGGTATTATATATAAGGGGCACATGACAGGGGGCATTATATATAAGGGGCACATGACAGAGGGGGGCATTATATATAAGGGGCACATGACAGGGGGCATTATATATAAGGGGCACATGACGGGGCATTATATATAAGGGGCACATGACAGGGGTATTATATATAAGGGGCACATGACAGGGGATATTATATATAAGGGGCACATGACAGGGGGTATTATATATGAGGGGCACATGACAGGGGGTATTATATATAAGGGGCACATGACAGGGGGCAATATGTATAAGGGGCACATGACAGGGGGTATTATATATAAGGGGCACATGACAGGGGGTATTATATATAAGGGGCACATGACAGGGGGTATTATATATAAGGGGCACATGACAGGGGGTATTATATATGAGGGGCACATGACAGGGGGTATTATATATAAGGGGCACATGACGGGGCATTATATATGAGGGGCACATGACAGGGGGTATTATATATAAGGGGCACATGACGGGGCATTATATATGAGGGGCACATGACAGGGGGTATTATATATAAGGGGCACATGACGGGGCATTATATATAAGGGGCACATGACAGGGGGCATTATATATAAGGGGCACATGACAGGGGGTATTATATATAAGGGGCACATGACAGGGGGTATTATATATAAGGGGCACATGACAGGGGGTATTATATATAAGGGGCACATGACAGGGGGGTATTATATATAAGAGGCACATGACAGGGGGGCATTATATATAAGGGGCACATGACAGGGGGGTATTATATATAAGGGGCACATGACAGGGGGCATTATATATAAGGGGCACATGACAGGGGGGTATTATATATAAGGGGCACATGACAGGGGGGTATTATATATAAGGGGCACATGACAGGGGGCATTATATATAAGGGGCACATGACAGGGGGGTATTATATATAAGGGGCACATGACAGGGGGTATTATATATAAGGGGCACATGACAGGGGGTATTATATATAAGGGGCACATGACAGGGGGGTATTATATATGAGGGGCACATGACAGGGGATATTATATATAAGGGGCACATGACAGGGGGCATTATAAGGGGCACATGACAGGGGGCATTATATATAAGGGGCACATGACAGGGGGTATTATATATAAGGGGCACATGACAGTGGGTATTATATATAAGGGGCACATGACAGGGGGCATTATATATGAGGGGCACATGACAGGGGGGTATTATATATAAGGGGCACATGACAGGGGGCATTATATATAAGGGGCACATGCCAGGGGGGTATTATATATAAGTGGCACATGACAGGGGGTATTATATATAAGGGGCACATGACAGGGGGGTATTATATATAAGTGGCACATGACAGGGGGTATTATATATAAGGGGCACATGACAGGGGGCATTATATATAAGGGGCACATGACAGGGGGCATTATATATAAGGGGCACATGACAGGGGGCATTATATATAAGGGGCACATGACGGGGCATTATATATAAGGGGCACATGACGGGGCATTATATATAAGGGGCACATGACAGGGGTATTATATATAAGGGGCACATGACAGGGGTATTATATATAAGGGGCACATGACAGGGGGCATTATATATAAGGGGCACATGCCAGGGGGGTATTATATATAAGTGGCACATGACAGGGGGGTATTATATATAAGGGGCACATGACAGGGGGCATTATATATAAGGGGCACATGACAGGGGGGTATTATATATAAGTGGCACATGACAGGGGGTATTATATATAAGGGGCACATGACAGGGGGCATTATATATAAGGGGCACATGCCAGGGGGGTATTATATATAAGTGGCACATGACAGGGGGGTATTATATATAAGGGGCACATGACAGGGGGCATTATATATAAGGGGCACATGACAGGGGGGTATTATATATGAGGGGCACATGACAGGGGGTATTATATATAAGGGGCACATGTCAGGGGGGTATTATATATAAGGGGCACATGACAGGGGGCAATATGTATAAGGGGCACATGACAGGGGGCATTATATATAAGGGGCACATGACAGGGGGCATTATATATAAGGGGCACATGACAGGGGGGTATTATATATGAGGGGCACATGACAGGGGGTATTATATATAAGGGGCACATGACAGGGGGGTATTATATATAAGGGGCACATGACAGGGGGCAATATGTATAAGGGGCACATGACAGGGGGCATTATATATAAGGGGCACATGACAGGGGGGTATTATATATAAGGGGCACATGACAGGGGGCATTATATATAAGGGGCACATGCCAGGGGGGTATTATATATAAGTGGCACATGACAGGGGGTATTATATATAAGGGGCACATGACAGGGGGCATTATATATAAGGGGCACATGACAGGGGGGCATTATATATAAGGGGCACATGTCAGGGGGGCTTTATATATAAGGGGCACATGTCAGGGGGGCATTATATATAAGGGGCACATGACAGGGGGCATTATATATAAGTGGCACATGACAGGGGGGTATTATATATAAGGGGCACATGACAGGGGGCATTATATATAAGGGGCACATGACAGGGGGGTATTATATATGAGGGGCACATGACAGGGGGTATTATATATAAGGGGCACATGTCAGGGGGGCATTATGTATAAGGGGCACATGACAGGGGGTATTATATATAAGGGGCACATGATAGGGGGTATTATATATAAGGGGCACATGACAGGGGGGCATTATATATAAGGGGCACATGTCAGGGGGGCTTTATATATAAGGGGCACATGTCAGGGGGGCATTATATATAAGGGGCACATGACAGGGGGCATTATATATAAGGGGCACATGACAGGGGGCATTATATATAAGGGGCACATGACAGGGGGCATTATATATAAGGGGCACATGACAGGGGGCATTATATATAAGGGGCACATGACGGGGGTATTATATATGAGGGGCACATGACAGGGGGGTATTATATATAAGGGGCACATGACAGGGGGCATTATATATAAGGGGCACATGACAGGGGGGGTCCTGTAATTTGCCCCCACATATAATGCCCCCCTGCCATATGCCCCTGATATATAATGCCCCCCTGCCATGTGCCCCTCATATATAATACCCCCCTGACATGTGCCCCTTATATATAATGCCCCCTGTCATGTGCCCCTTATATATAATACCCCTGTCATGTGCCCCTCATATATAATACCCCCCTGACATGTGCCCCTTATATATAATGCCCCCTGTCATGTGCCCCTTATATATAATGCCCCGTCATGTGCCCCTTATATATAATGCCCCCCTGTCATGTGCCCCTCATATATAATACCCCCCTGACATGTGCCCCTCACATATAATGCCCCCTGTCATGTGCCCCTCACATATAATGCCCCCTGTCATGTGCCCCTCACTTATGATGCCCCCTGACACGTGCCCCTCACATATACCGTATATTCCGGCGTATAAGACGACCCCCAACTTTCACAGTTAAAATATAGAGTTTGGGATATATTCTCAGTATAAAACTACCCCTCCTACCGTGATGTACGGTACCTTGTAGTCCCCCCCCATTAGGTAGGCAGTATAGTCCCCCCCACATTAGGTAGGCAGCATGTTACCCCACAATAGTAGGCAGCTCTACCCACATTAGGTCAGCAGTTCCCCCACATTAGGTCAGCAGTTCCCCCACATTAGGTCAGCAGTTCCCCCACATTAGGTCAGCAGTTCCCCCACATTAGGTCAGCAGCTCCCCCACATTAGGTCAGCAGTTCCCCCACATTAGGTCAGCAGTTCCCCCACATTAGGTCAGCAGCTCCCTCACATTAGGTCAGCAGTTCCCCCACATTAGGTCAGCAGTTCCCCCACATTAGGTCAGCAGTTCCCCCACATTAGGTCAGCAGTTCCCCCACATTAGGTCAGCAGCTCCCACACAATAGTGGGCAGCTCCCCCACATTAGGTCAGCAGTTCCCCCACAATAGTAGGCAGCTCCCCCACATTAGGTCAGCAGTTCCCCCACATTAGGTCAGCAGTTCCCCCACAATAGTAGGCAGCTCCCCCACATTAGGTCAGCAGTTCCCCCACAATAGTAGGCAGCTCCCCCACATTAGGTCAGCAGTTCCCCCACATTAGGTCAGCAGCTCCCCCACATAGGTCAGCAGCTCCCCCACAATAGTTGGCAGCTTCCCCCGCACCCCCCCCCCACAATATTAGGAAGTTCCGCCACAATAGTAGGCAGCTCCCCCCCACAATAGTAGGCAGCTCCCCTCCCCCCCCCCACAATAGTTGGCACTATAGTCCCCCCACAATAGTTGGCAGTATAGTCCCCCCACAATAGTTGGCAGTATAGTCCCCCCACAATAGTTGGCAGTATAGTCCCCCCACAATAGTTGGCACTATAGTCCCCCCACAATAGTTGGCAGTATAGTTCCCCCACAATAGTTGGCAGTATAGTTCCCCCACAATAGTTGGCAGTATAGTTCCCCCACAATAGTTGGCAGTATAGTCCCCTCACAATAGTTGGCAGTATAGTTCCCCCACAATAGTTGGCAGTATAGTCCCCCCACAATAGTTGGCAGTATAGTTTCCCCACAATAGTTGGCAGTATAGTTCCCCCACAATAGTTGGCAGTATAGTTCCCCCACAATAGTTGGCAGTATAGTTCCCCCACAATAGTTGGCAGCATAGTTCCCCCACAATAGTTGGCAGTATAGTTCCCCCACAATAGTTGGCAGTATAGTTCCCCCACAATAGTTGGCAGCATAGTTCCCCCACAATAGTTGGCAGTATAGTTCCCCCCCAATAGTTGGCAGTATAGTTCCCCCACAATAGTTGGCAGTATAGTTCCCCCACAATAGTTGGCAGTATAGTTCCCCCACAATAGTTGGCAGTATAGTTCCCCCACAATAGTTGGCAGTATAGTTCCCCCACAATAGTTGGCAGTATAGTTCCCCCACAATAGTTGGCAGCATAGTTCCCCCACAATAGTTGGCAGCATAGGCCAGAGCAGGTAAAAACTAATACTGTATACTAAAAACCAGGGGGCCTCCAGCTGTTGTGAAACTACAACTACCAGCATGCCCGGACAGCCTTTGCCGGTCCGGGCATGCTGGGAGTTGTAGTTTCACAACAGCTGGAGGCACCCTGGTTTTTAGTATACAGCAGTGGTCGGCACAATGCTGCCGCTGCTGCTCTGCATACAAGGGCCTGATACTAGTATCAGTGTGCATGGGCGGCCTCCGCGGCCCAACCGCACTGCAAGAGCAGCATTAGAGTGCGTGAAGAGCCGCATTAGAGTGCGTGAAGAGCCGCATTAGAGTGCGTGAAGAGCCGCATTAGAGTGCGTGAAGAGCCGCATTAGAGTGCGTGAAGAGCCGCATTAGAGTGCGTGAAGAGCCGCATTAGAGTGCGTGAAGAGCCGCATTAGAGTGCGTGAAGAGCCGCATTAGAGTGCGTGAAGAGCCGCATTAGAGTGCGTGAAGAGCCGCATTAGAGTGCGTGAAGAGCCGCATTAGAGTGCGTGAAGAGCCGCATTAGAGTGCGTGAAGAGCCGCATTAGAGTGCGTGAAGAGCAGCATTAAAGTGCGTGAAGAGCCGCATTAGAGTGCGTGAAGAGCCGCATTAGAGTGCGTGAAGAGCCGCATTAGAGTGCGTGAAGAGCCGCATTAGAGTGCGTGAAGAGCCGCATTAGAGTGCGTGAAGAGCCGCATTAGAGTGCGTGAAGAGCCGCATTAGAGTGCGTGAAGAGCCGCATTAGAGTGCGTGAAGAGCCGCATTAGAGTGCGTGAAGAGCCGCATTAGAGTGCGTGAAGAGCCGCATTAGAGTGCGTGAAGAGCCGCATTAGAGTGCGTGAAGAGCCGCATTAGAGTGCGTGAAGAGCCGCATTAGAGTGCGTGAAGAGCCGCATTAGAGTGCGTGAAGAGCCGCTTTAGAGTGCGTGAAGAGCCGCATTAGAGTGCGTGAAGAGCCGCATTAGAGTGCGTGAAGAGCCGCATTAGAGTGCGTGAAGAGCCGCATTAGAGTGCGTGAAGAGCCGCATTAGAGTGCGTGAAGAGCCGCATTAGAGTGCGTGAAGAGCCGCATTAGAGTGCGTGAAGAGCCGCATTAGAGTGCGTGAAGAGCCGCATTAGAGTGCGTGAAGAGCCGCATTAGAGTGCGTGAAGAGCCGCATTAGAGTGCGTGAAGAGCCGCATTAGAGTGCGTGAAGAGCCGCATTAGAGTGCGTGAAGAGCCGCATTAGAGTGCGTGAAGAGCCGCATTAGAGTGCGTGAAGAGCCGCATTAAAGTGCGTGAAGAGCCGCATTAAAGTGCGTGAAGAGCCGCATTAAAGTGCGTAAAGAGCCGCATTAAAGTGCGTAAAGAGCCGCATTAGAGTGCGTGAAGAGCCGCATTAGAGTGCGTAAAGAGCTGCAGCTTGCCGACCACTGTTCTAGGTTATTGGACATATTATAGACATGTAATAATTTACAGGATCGGAATCACAGCAAGGTCCTCAAAATGGTGGAGATGGGAATTGCCGTTATTACAGCGAGAAGCGCGATGGCGGATTAGACCCGGTGCAGAGGACCTCTAGGACCATACGAGGACTCTCCGGTAACTTTATCCAGTTATTTTTATAGGTTACACATTTTAGGGTTTGTTATGTGTCACTATAGTTGTATCGTATTGTGATGTATATCCAGTGCGGCGGAGCAGGGACGCTGCTCTAATGGTATTACTACATGGCTGTGAGCGGCGCCATTTACCACTTGTCTGGTGTAGTAAAGAGTTAAGGTCCAGGCAGCTCCTACCCACCTAGCACAAGGTACAGCGTCTAGGGTTACCTGCGGACGTCCGCACCTGAACTCGCTCCATCGGTATTTAGACGCAGTATAGCGTGTATAGTGGATGTTTAGTAAGCCATGAAGAAGCGCGTTTAGCGTGAAACAACTGTCGCTTACCTGACTTGTCCCGGCCTAATCCTGCTGCTCCTTAAAGAATAAAGCGCCACAGTGCTCTCTGCTGACATCATGAACACAGTGCTCTCTGCTGACATCATGAACACAGAGCTCTCTGCTGACATCATGAACACAGAGCTCTCTGCTGACATCACGAACACAGTGCTCTCTGCTGACATCACGAACACAGTGCTCTCTGCTGACATCACGAACACAGTGCTCTCTGCTGACATCACGAACACAGTGCTCTCTGCTGACATCACGAACACAGAGCTCTCTGCTGACATCACGAACACAGAGCTCTCTGCTGACATCACGAACACAGAGCTCTCTGCTGACATCATGAACACAGAGCTCTCTGCTGACATCACGAACACAGTGCTCTCTGCTGACATCACGAACACAGAGCTCTCTGCTGACATCACGAACACAGAGCTCTCTGCTGACATCACGAACACAGAGCTCTCTGCTGACATCATGAACACAGAGCTCTCTGCTGACATCATGAACACAGTGCTCTCTGCTGACATCATGAACACAGTGCTCTCTGCTGACATCATGAACACAGTGCTCTCTGCTGACATCATGAACACATTGCTCTCTGCTGACATCATGAACACAGAGCTCTCTGCTGACATCATGAACACAGTGCTCTCTGCTGACATCATGAACACAGTGCTCTCTGCTGACATCATGAACACAGTGCTCTGCTGACATCATGAACACAGAGCTCTCTGCTGACATCATGAACACAGAGCTCTCTGCTGACATCATGAACACAGTGCTCTCTGCTGACACAATGAACACAGAGCTCTCTGCTGACATCATGAACACAGTGCTCTCTGCTGACATCATGAACACAGAGCTCTCTGCTGACATCACGAACACAGAGCTCTCTGCTGACATCACGAACACAGTGCTCTCTGCTGACATCACGAACACAGAGCTCTCTGCTGACATCACGAACACAGTGCTCTCTGCTGACATCACGAATACAGTGCTCTCTGCTGACATCACGAACACAGAGCTATCTGCTGACATCACGAACACAGAGCTCTCTGCTGACATCATGAACACAGAGCTCTCTGCTGACATCATGAACACAGTGCTCTCTGCAGACATCATGAACACAGAGCTCTCTGCTGACATTTACCCTGTAAATGGACCTATAACACTGCACACACTGATCATTATTATCCCATAGGAGACTATAACACTGCACACACTGATCTCTTATAGTCTCCTATGGGATAACAATGATCAGTATAAGAGATCAGTGTGTGCAGTGTTATAGTCTCCTATGGGATAATAATGATCAGTATAAGAGATCAGTGTGTGCAGTGTTATAGTCTCCTATGGGATAACAATGATCAGTATAACACTGCACACACTGATCTCTTATACTGATCATTATTATCCCATAGGAGACTATAACACTGCACACACTGATCTCTTATACTGATCATTATTATCCCATAGGAGGCTATAACACTGCACACACTGATCTCTTATACTGATCATTATAATCCCATAGGAGAATATAACACTGCACACACTGATCTCTTATACTGATCATTATTATCCCATAGGAGACTATAACACTGCACACAGATCTTACACTGATCATTGTTATCCCATAGGAGACTATAACACTGCACACACTGATCTCTTATACTGATCATTGTTATCCCATAGGGACCAATAACACTGCACACACTGATCTCTTATACTGATCATTATTATCCCATTGGAGACTATAACACTGCACACAGATCTTACACTGATCATTGTTATCCCATAAGGACCTATAACACTGCACACACTGATCTCTTATACTGATCATTGTTATCCCATTGGGACCAATAACACTGCACACACTGATCTCTTATACTGATCATTATTATCCCATAGGGACCTATAACACTGTACACACTGATCTCTTATACTGATCATTATTATCCCATAGGAGACTATAACACTGCACACACTGATCTCTTATACTGATCATTATTATCCCATAAGGACCTATAACACTGCACACACTGATCTTTTTATTTTTTATTTAGTTTAAAAAAAAAAGTGTCTCCGGCTGTAGTGTAATACTAGGGCAGTGTCTCCGGCTGTAGTGTAATACTAGGGCAGTGTCTCCGGCTGTAGTATAACACTAGGGCGGTGTCTCCGGCTGTAGTATAATACTAGGGCGGTGTCTCCGGCTGTAGTGTAATACTAGGGCGGTGTCTCCGGCTGTAGTATAATACTAGGGCGGGGTCTCCGGCTGTAGTATAATACTAGGGCAATGTCTCCGGCTGTAGTGTAATACTAGGGCAGTGTCTCCGGCTGTAGTATAATACTAGGGCAATGTCTCCGGCTGTAGTGTAATACTAGGGCGGTGTCCCGGCTGTAGTGTAATACTAGGGCGGTGTCTCCGGCTGTAGTGTAATACTAGGGCGGTGTCTCCGGCTGTAGTGTAATACTAGGGCGGTGTCTCCGGCTGTAGTGTAATACTAGGGCGGTGTCTCCGGCTGTAGTGTAATACTAGGGCGGTGTCTCCGGCTGTAGTATAACACTAGGGCGGTGTCTCCGGCTGTAGTATAACACTAGGGCGGTGTCTCCGGCTGTAGTATAATACTAGGGCGGTGTCTCCGGCTGTAGTATAATACTAGGGCGGTGTCTCCGGCTGTAGTATAATACTAGGGCGGTGTCTCCGGCTGTAGTATAATACTAGGGCGGTGTCCCGGCTGTAGTGTAATACTAGGGCAGTATCTCGGCTGTAGTGTAATACTAGGGCGGTGTCTCCGGCTGTAGTGTAACACTAGGGCGGTGTCTCCGGCTGTAGTATAATACTAGGGCGGTGTCCCGGCTGTAGTGTAATACTAGGGCAGTATCTCGGCTGTAGTGTAATACTAGGGCGGTGTCTCCGGCTGTAGTGTAACACTAGGGCGGTGTCTCCGGCTGTAGTATAATACTAGGTCAGTGTCCCGGCTGTAGTATAATACTAGGGCAGTGTCTCCGGCTGTAGTGTAATACTAGGGCGGTGTCTCCGGCTGTAGTGTAACACTAGGGCGGTGTCTCCGGCTGTAGTATAATACTAGGGCGGTGTCTCCGGCTGTAGTATAACACTAGGGCGGTGTCTCCGGCTGTAGTATAACACTAGGGCGGTGTCTCCGGCTGTAGTATAACACTAGGGCGGTGTCTCCGGCTGTAGTATAACACTAGGGCGGTGTCTCCGGCTGTAGTATAATACTAGGGCGGTGTCTCCGGCTGTAGTGTAATACTAGGGCAGTGTCTCCGGCTGTAGTATAATACTAGGGCAGTGTCCCGGCTGTAGTATAATACTAGGGCAGTGTCTCCGGCTGTAGTGTAATACTAGGGCAGTGTCTCCGGCTGTAGTGTAATACTAGGGCAGTGTCTCCGGCTGTAGTGTAATACTAGGGCGGCGTCTCCGGCTGTAGTATAATACTAGGGCGGTGTCTCCGGCTGTAGTATAACACTAGGGCGGTGTCCCGGCTGTAGTATAATACTAGGGCGGTGTCTCCGGCTGTAGTATAACACTAGGGCGGTGTCTTCGGCTGTAGTATAACACTAGGGCGGTGTCTCCGGCTGTAGTGTAATACTAGGGCAGTGTCTCTGGCTGTAGTGTAATACTAGGGCGGTGTCTCCGGCTGTAGTATAATACTAGGGCAATGTCTCCGGCTGTAGTGTAATACTAGGGCAGTGTCTCCCGCTGTAGTGCAATACTAGGGCGGTGTCTCCGGCTGTAGTGTAATACTAGGGCAGTGTCTCCGGCTGTAGTATAATACTAGGGCGGTGTCTCCGGCTGTAGTATAACACTAGGGCAGTGTCTCCGGCTGTAGTGCAATACTAGGGCGGTGTCTCCGGCTGTAGTGTAATACTAGGGCGGTGTCTCCGGCTGTAGTGTAATACTAGGGCTGTGTCTCCGGCTGTAGTATAATACTAGGGCGGTGTCTCCGGCTGTAGTGTAATACTAGGGCGGTGTCTCCGGCTGTAGTGTAATACTAGGGCGGTGTCTCCGGCTGTAGTGTAATACTAGGGCGGTGTCTCCGGCTGTAGTGTAATACTAGGGCTGTGTCTCCGGCTGTAGTATAATACTAGGGCGGTGTCTCCGGCTGTAGTGTAATACTAGGGCAGTGTCTCCGGCTGTAGTATAATACTAGGGCGGTGTCTCCGGCTGTAGTGCAATACTAGGGCGGTGTCTCCGGCTGTAGTGTAATACTAGGGCGGTGTCTCCGGCTGTAGTGTAATACTAGGGCGGTGTCTCCGGCTGTAGTGTAATACTAGGGCGGTGTCTCCGGCTGTAGTATAATACTAGGGCGGTGTCTCCGGCTGTAGTATAACACTAGGGCGGTGTCTCCGGCTGTAGTGTAATACTAGGGCGGTGTCTCCGGCTGTAGTGTAATACTAGGGCAGTGTCTCCGGCTGTAGTGTAATACTAGGGCGGTGTCTCCGGCTGTAGTATAACACTAGGGCGGTGTCTCCGGCTGTAGTGTAATACTAGGGCGGTGTCTCCGGCTGTAGTGTAATACTAGGGCAGTGTCTCCGGCTGTAGTGTAATACTAGGGCGGTGTCTCCGGCTGTAGTATAATACTAGGGCAATGTCTCCGGCTGTAGTGTAATACTAGGGCAGTGTCTCCCGCTGTAGTGCAATACTAGGGCGGCGTCTCCGGCTGTAGTGTAATACTAGGGCGGCGTCTCCGGCTGTAGTATAATACTAGGGCGGTGTCTCAGGCTGTAGTGTAATACTAGGGCGGTGTCTCCGGCTGTAGTGTAATACTAGGGCAGTGTCCCGGCTGTAGTATAATACTAGGGCGGTGTCTCCGGCTGTAGTGTAATACTAGGGCAGTGTCTCCGGCTGTAGTGTAATACTAGGGCGGTGTCTCCGGCTGTAGTGTAATACTAGGGCAGTGTCTCCGGCTGTAGTGTAATACTAGGGCGGTGTCTCCGGCTGTAGTATAATACTAGGGCAATGTCTCCGGCTGTAGTGTAATACTAGGGCAGTGTCTCCCGCTGTAGTGCAATACTAGGGCGGCGTCTCCGGCTGTAGTGTAATACTAGGGCGGCGTCTCCGGCTGTAGTATAATACTAGGGCGGTGTCTCAGGCTGTAGTGTAATATTAGGGCGGTGTCTCCGGCTGTAGTGTAATACTAGGGCAGTGTCCCGGCTGTAGTATAATACTAGGGCGGTGTCTCCGGCTGTAGTGTAATACTAGGGCAGTGTCTCCGGCTGTAGTGTAATACTAGGGCAGTGTCTCCGGCTGTAGTGTAATACTAGGGCGGTGTCTCCGGCTGTAGTATAATACTAGGGCAATGTCTCCGGCTGTAGTGTAATACTAGGGCAGTGTCTCCCGCTGTAGTGCAATACTAGGGCAGTGTCTCCCGCTGTAGTGCAATACTAGGGCGGCGTCTCCGGCTGTAGTGTAATACTAGGGCGGCGTCTCCGGCTGTAGTATAATACTAGGGCGGTGTCTCAGGCTGTAGTGTAATACTAGGGCGGTGTCTCCGGCTGTAGTGTAATACTAGGGCAGTGTCCCGGCTGTAGTATAATACTAGGGCGGTGTCTCCGGCTGTAGTGTAATACTAGGGCAGTGTCTCCGGCTGTAGTATAATACTAGGGCGGTGTCTCCGGCTGTAGTATAATACTAGGGCGGTGTCTCCGGCTGTAGTGTAATACTAGGGCAATGTCTCCGGCTGTAGTATAATACTAGGGCGGTGTCTCCGGCTGTAGTATAATACTAGGGCAATGTCTCCGGCTGTAGTGTAATACTAGGGCGGTGTCTCCGGCTGTAGTGTAATACTAGGGCGGTGTCTCCGGCTGTAGTGTAATACTAGGGCGGTGTCTCCGGCTGTAGTGTAATACTAGGGCGGTGTCTCCAGCTGTAGTGTAATACTAGGGCTGTGTCTCCGGCTGTAGTATAATACTAGGGCGGTGTCTCCGGCTGTAGTGTAATACTAGGGCAGTGTCTCCGGCTGTAGTATAATACTAGGGCGGTGTCTCCGGCTGTAGTGCAATACTAGGGCGGTGTCTCCGGCTGTAGTGTAATACTAGGGCGGTGTCTCCGGCTGTAGTATAATACTAGGGCGGTGTCTCCGGCTGTAGTATAATACTAGGGCGGTGTCTCCGGCTGTAGTGTAATACTAGGGCAGTGTCTCCGGCTGTAGTATAATACTAGGGCGGTGTCTCCGGCTGTAGTGCAATACTAGGGCGGTGTCTCCGGCTGTAGTGTAATACTAGGGCGGTGTCTCCGGCTGTAGTATAATACTAGGGCGGTGTCTCCGGCTGTAGTGTAATACTAGGGCGGTGTCTCCGGCTGTAGTATAACACTAGGGCGGTGTCTCCGGCTGTAGTGTAATACTAGGGCGGTGTCTCCGGCTGTAGTGTAATACTAGGGCGGTGTCTCCGGCTGTAGTATAACACTAGGGCGGTGTCTCCGGCTGTAGTGTAACACTAGGGCGGTGTCTCCGGCTGTAGTGTAATACTAGGGCAGTGTCTCCGGCTGTAGTGTAATACTAGGGCGGTGTCTCCGGCTGTAGTATAACACTAGGGCAGTGTCTCCGGCTGTAGTGCAATACTAGGGCGGTGTCTCCGGCTGTAGTGTAATACTAGGGCGGTGTCTCCGGCTGTAGTGTAATACTAGGGCTGTGTCTCCGGCTGTAGTGTAATACTAGGGCAGTGTCTCCGGCTGTAGTATAATACTAGGGCAGTGTCTCCGGCTGTAGTGTAATACTAGGGCGGTGTCCCGGCTGTAGTATAATACTAAGGCAATGTCTCCGGCTGTAGTGTAATACTAGGGCAGTGTCTCCGGCTGTAGTGTAATACTAGGGCAGTGTCTCCGGCTGTAGTGTAATACTAGGGCGGCGTCTCCGGCTGTAGTGTAATACTAGGGCGGTGTCTCCGGCTGTAGTGTAATACTAGGGCGGTGTCTCCGGCTGTAGTATAATACTAGGGCGGTGTCTCCGGCTGTAGTATAATACTAGGGCGGTGTCTCCGGCTGTAGTGTAATACTAGGGCAGTGTCTCCGGCTGTAGTATAATACTAGGGCGGTGTCTCCGGCTGTAGTGCAATACTAGGGCGGTGTCTCCGGCTGTAGTGTAATACTAGGGCGGTGTCTCCGGCTGTAGTATAATACTAGGGCGGTGTCTCCGGCTGTAGTATAATACTAGGGCGGTGTCCCGGCTGTAGTGTAATACTAGGGCGGTGTCTCCGGCTGTAGTATAACACTAGGGCGGTGTCTCCGGCTGTAGTGTAATACTAGGGCGGTGTCTCCGGCTGTAGTGTAATACTAGGGCAGTGTCTCCGGCTGTAGTGTAATACTAGGGCGGTGTCTCCGGCTGTAGTATAACACTAGGGCGGTGTCTCCGGCTGTAGTGTAATACTAGGGCGGTGTCTCCGGCTGTAGTATAACACTAGGGCAGTGTCTCCGGCTGTAGTGCAATACTAGGGCGGTGTCTCCGGCTGTAGTGTAATACTAGGGCTGTGTCTCCGGCTGTAGTGTAATACTAGGGCAGTGTCTCCGGCTGTAGTATAATACTAGGGCAGTGTCTCCGGCTGTAGTGTAATACTAGGGCGGTGTCTCCGGCTGTAGTGTAATACTAGGGCGGCGTCTCCGGCTGTAGTGTAATACTAGGGCGGTGTCTCCGGCTGTAGTGTAATACTAGGGCGGTGTCCCGGCTGTAGTATAATACTAAGGCAATGTCTCCGGCTGTAGTGTAATACTAGGGCAGTGTCTCCGGCTGTAGTGTAATACTAGGGCGGCGTCTCCGGCTGTAGTGTAATACTAGGGCGGTGTCTCCGGCTGTAGTGTAATACTAGGGCGGTGTCTCCGGCTGTAGTGTAATACTAGGGCGGCGTCTCCGGCTGTAGTGTAATACTAGGGCGGTGTCTCCGGCTGTAGTGTAATACTAGGGCGGTGTCCCGGCTGTAGTATAATACTAAGGCAATGTCTCCGGCTGTAGTGTAATACTAGGGCAGTGTCTCCGGCTGTAGTGTAATACTAGGGCAGTGTCTCCGGCTGTAGTGTAATACTAGGGCGGCGTCTCCGGCTGTAGTGTAATACTAGGGCGGCGTCTCCGGCTGTAACGGAACTGCAGCTCCCAGCCGGCGGCTGTCTACAACTCCCAACAGGCCCGGATGGCCGGAACCTGGGAGTTGTAGTTTTGCAACACCTGGAGGCACGCTGTTTGGAAAACACTGTATTGGGGTTCTATGCGGCCTTGTTTCTGCTGTCAGTCTTTCGTGATATTAGTCAATTTTTTACTTTTTTTGAATTGGGGGAGGGGAGCAGTTCCACTGCTGTACCTAGGATAGGGCCCATGTAACATTTCCAACCCCCAGTGATCATTAGAACGAGGTCCCTTGCATTTTTGTTTTTCATCATCCATTATACGATTTTATAACGTTCATTATACGAGTTGTTACAATTATAACAATACCATGTAAAAAAAAAAAAAAAAACTCCAAGTCACTGACACTTGTGTGAGATCCCACTGTCCACTCAGGAAGATCACTGATTAACAATCAATTCACATGGAACAGACAACACGTGGAAATTATAGGCAATTACCAAGACACCCCCAATAAAGGAGTGGTTCTGCAGGTGGTGACCACAGACCACTTCTCAGTTCCTATGCTTCCTGGCTGATGTTTTGGTCACTTTTGAATGCTGGCGGTGCTTTCACTCTAGTGGTATCATGAGACGGAGTCTACAACCCACACAAGTGGCTCAGGTAGTGCAGCTCATCCAGGATGGCGCATCAATGCGAGCTGTGACAAGAAGGTTTGCTGTGTCTGTCAGTGTAGTGTCCAGAGCATGGAGGAGCTACCAGGAGACAGGTCAGTACATCAGGAGACGTGGAGGAGGCCGTAGGAGGCAACAACCCAGCAGCAGGACTGCTACCTCCACCTTTGTGCAAAGAGGAGCAGGAGGAGCACTGCCAGAGCCCTGCAAAATGACCTCCAGCAGGTCACAAATGTGCATGTGTCCACTCAAACGGTCAGAAACAGACTCCATGAGTGTATTCCACTGAGTGTTTTTTTTTGCAAAAACACCATAAAAAACACAAATTTTTCCACACTGCGTTTTTTCAGTGAAAAAACACTGCATCCAGATGTTAGCTTCAAGTCAATAGTAAACTGCAACATGCCAGATCCACTTAGCGTTTTTTTATTTTTTTTATGTTTTTTTTTTTTTTAGCAATTTTGGGCTCAGAGGCTGGTTTTTCAAAACGTCTGACAAAGCCTAGTTTGGTGTTTTTTCAGGCGTTTTTTTTAATTCTTTTTTGGACTTTTGCGATCCCAAAAAAGTGATGGAGATACCTTTTTATCACAATTTTGTAGGGTACCAAAAATATGCAGTAGTGATGGAAAGAATTGTATTAAACGAAATTTATCTTTTTTATTACGAAATTTTTATTAATTTTCAAACAGGGATCAATTTATGTGAACGGGTAAAGCACTAAAAATGTAGGCGACAATAATAAAAATGCAGTGTGTGTGGTTTTTCACGTTTTTTCCAACATTTTTAAGGTAGTACCACTACTCCCAGCATGGAACACACTGTTCCATGATGGGAGTAGTAGTACCCGTACTAATAGACAGATCACCTGCTGCGATCCTCCTGTGTAATGTATGGATGCGGCGGCCGCTCTTCTATGGTCCCCTGCACCCTACACACATTCATATTTCCCAGAATGGTTTCAGCCAATCACAGCTCTCTGTGGGATATATGAATAATATATATATACCAGAGTGGTTGCAGCACTTCCAAAACAATGCATGTAGGTGCCAAGCGTCCTAGGTCTGATCGGGACCCCTTAAGATATCAAACAAAAAATGGCGCAGCACTTCAACGAAATTTCCCCCCAAAAACTGAGTTTATTCACCACATGTTACCAACAGCAACGTTTCAGCTCCACACTAGAGCCTTTTTCAAGCACAGTGACAATCATCAAGTAAGGGGATTTTATACCCAATCACAAATCAATTCCAATATAATCAATAAAGTGCAAAATATCCAAATTACATACATACAGTGCAATACAAAGTGCATATACAGTTTTTAATTTAAGAGTACTCATAAGTACATGAGGTGTAAAGTGATTATACAGACAACATTTTATAACCAGCGCTTGAAAATTCATATTACAATATAATTGAGCTTCAATATTTATCAATATCACCTGTAAAAATATTCATTTGTGCCATGTGTGAGGAGAAGACTTACATGCTCCGTAGCTGTCATGGCGCCGTCGGCTTGTGGCAAATCGCCGTGCGCATGCGCCAAATCCTGTGTTCACGTGACACCGTCACGTCCGCATCTGGTCACATGACTCGTCTCTTAGGAAACCGCCGACGCCAACTGGCATCAGAGCCTTTCCAAAGATGTGTGAAGGAGACGTTTACATCATGTGACTTGTCTGGATACCAATGACGCTTGTAATTAGTGTTCAACTAGAGTTACTATCACCTAAACCAAACAAAGATTATAGTTCACTGGCTGCAATATTATATTTACACCAACGATTATTCTATTCAACACAGTATATTTAAGAAATCCCAAATTGACAACCATTAATAGGGGGTCTCCAAGTATGTGCACCACAGTCTCTCATTATACGGATATTATAATGAAATTAATCAAAATTAAATCAAAAAATTTTTTTTAAAGTATTTTATAAACAAACATTTTAAAAAGTTAAAGAAAATAAATATAACCATGAAAAAAATTAAGATAAAAAATATAAATGAAAATATAAATAAAAAATAAAGCGTTTAAAAAAAATAAAAAAAAAAGAATATCAATAAAGCCAAATAATTAATAAAGATAAATATAAACATGAATATAGGGATCTTGCCTGTATGGTGGTACTGGTCCTGGCATATGTGTCTAAACCTCCCTGGTTTGTAGGACCGTGTTTGCATCCTTCTGTTTAGAGGATACCCACTACCACGTCTGATGTCACATATGTACATCTCAGCAGGATTGCAACCAACTTCAGCCTAAATGGGAGTGCGTTCGCCTTCAGCAGCGCCTGCAGACATTAGCATCACATACCCATCCCAATTATGTGCACACAGGATAGGCTTCATTTCCCAAAGCATAAAAAAACTCAAAAAAACGTTTTAAATAAATAAACTTTCTCCATATTAAAGAGACGGTCATGGACCAATTAGTGGCCTCCAAACTATTATAACATTAGTAAAAAATATATGTAATTACCACCCCCCTAACTATAATCTTATAAGAAAAATATCCTAAATTAGCCTGTGCCCCCAATGCCAGTGACTCAAATCGTATAACATTAATACATTAATCTTTTATTCATTTCAGTCTTATGTCAAATTACAGCCAATATCCAGAAAAGCTTTGGCGCGTCCTCTCCCTTCTCAACCACTTGGCAAACCAGACCAATCACGGTCAATTGTTTGGCTTTATTGATATTCTTTTTTTTTAAAAACGCTTTATTTTTTGTTATTTATATTATTTTCATTTATATTTTTTATCTTTATTTTTTCATTGTTATATTTATTTTATTTTACTTTTTGTTAATTTTTTATTTTTATGTTTTTTATTTTTATTTTTTATATAAAATTTTTTTTTTGTTTATTTATAAAATACTTTCAAAAAATGTTTTGATTTAATTTTGATTAATTTCATTATAATATCCGTATAATGAGAGACTGTGGTGCACATACTTGGAGACCCCCTATTAATGGTTGTCAATTTGGGATTTCTTAAATATACTGTGTTGAATAGAATAATCGTTGGTGTAAATATAATATTGCAGCCAGTGAACTATAATCTTTGTTTGGTTTAGGTGATAGTAACTCTAGTTGAACACTAATTACAAGCGTCATTGGTATCCAGACAAGTCACATGATGTAAACGTCTCCTTCACACATCTTTGGAAAGACTCTGATGCCAGTTGGCGTCGGCGGTTTCCTAAGAGACGAGTCATGTGACCAGATGCGGACGTGACGGTGTCACGTGAACACAGGATTTGGCGCATGCGCACGGCGATTTGCCACAAGCCGACGGCGCCATGACAGCTACGGAGCATGTAAGTCTTCTCCTCACACATGGCACAAATGAATATTTTTACAGGTGATATTGATAAATATTGAAGCTCAATTATATTGCAATATAATATAATATTATGTTGTCTGTATAATCACTTTACACCTCATGTACTTATGAGTACTCTTAAATTAAAAACTGTATATGCACTTTGTATTGCACTGTATGTATGTAATTTGGATATTTTGCACTTTATTGATTATATTGGAATTGATTTGTGATTGGGTATAAAATCCCCTTACTTGATGATTGTCACTATGCTTGAAAAAGGCTCTAGTGTGGAGCTGAAACGTTGCTGTTGGTAACATGTGGTGAATAAACTCAGTTTTTTTGGGAAATTTCGTTGAAGTGCTGCGCCATTTTTTTGTTGGATATCTTAAGGGGTCCCGATCAGACCTAGGACGCTTGGCACCTACATGCATTGTTTTGGAAGTGCTGCAACCACTCTGGTATTTATATATATCAGTGCAGGGACCATAGGAGAGCGGCCGCTGCATCTATACATTATACAGGAGGATCGCAGCGGGTGTCAGTAGTGATACCCTCTGATCTGTTCTTACCTGCAGGTACTACTACTCCCAACATGGAGCACACTCTGCTCAATGCTGGGAGCTGTAGTACCTGCATTAATAGACAGATCACATCATCGCTGCGGTCTATTAAAGCAGGTACTACAGCTCCCAGCATAGAGCAGAGTGTGCTCCATGTTGGGAGTAGTAGTACCTGCAGGTAAGAACAGATCAGAGGGTATCACTATTGACACCCGCTGTGATCGTCCTGTCTATAGCAGAGATGGAGCGGCTCTATACAGCGCTCACATCTCTGCTCTGTACTCCGGCCACTCACTCATTCATATTTTTTTTTCAGAGCTGTGATTGGCTGCATCCATCCGGCCAATCACCACCCTGGGCAGAAAATATGAATGAATGATGTTCTATTTACATCACTGGCCGGAGTACAGAGCGCTGTATAGAGCCGCTCCATCTCTGCTATATTATGGACGATCACATCGGGTGTCAGACATACACCTGGGGCGATATGTCTATTAGTACAGGTACTACTACTCCCATCATGGAAGTCTGTTCCATGCTGGGAGTAGTAGTACTACATAAAAAAAAAATAATAATAAAAGAGAAAAAAGTTAAACACACACACTTTATAAAAAAATTACTACAATTTTGTTATAAAAAAACATTTAGTTAAATACATTTCTTTACATCCCTAATGCATCCTTTTGTTTTTTTGGTACCCAACTAATTTTGTACAAAAAACGCCAAAAGGGGCAAATTCCACACAAAGATCAAAACGCAAGATAAAAACACCAAAACGCAGGGAAAAACCTCAGTGGAATTGTAGCCTGAGGGTGGTATGAGGGCCCGACGTCCACAGGTGGGGGTGGTATGAGGGCCCGACGTCCACAGGTGGGGGTGGTATGAGGGCCCGACGTCCACAGGTGGGGGTGGTATGAGGGCCTGACGTCCACAGGTGGGGGTGGTATGAGGGCCCGACGTCCACAGGTGGGGGTTGTGCTTACAGCCCAACACCGGTCAGCACTGGTGCCCTGTGCTCTTCACAGATTAAAGCAGGTTCATACTGAGCACATGTGACAGAGTCTGGAGACGTCGTGGAGAATGTTCTGCTGCCTGCAACATCCTCCAGCATGACCGGTTTGGTGGTGGGTCACTATTTGTGTGGGGTGGCATTTCTTTGGGGGGCCGCACAGCCCTCCATGTGTTACCAGAGGTAGCCTGACTGCCATTAGGTACCGAGATCCTCAGACCCCTTGTGAGACCATATGCTGGTGCGGTTGGGTTCCTCCTAATACAAGACAATACTAGACCTCATGTGGCTGGAGTGTGTCAGCAGTTCCTACAAGAGGAAGGCATTGATGCTATGGACTGGCCGCCCGTTCCCCTGAATCCGATTGAGCACATCTGGGACGTCTCGCTCCATCCACCACAGACTGTCCAGGAGTTGGCGGATGCTTTAGTCCAGGTCTGGGAGGACATCCCTCAGGAGACCATCCCCCACCTCATCAGGATCATGCCCAGGCGTTGTAGGGAGGTCATACGGGCACGTGGAGGCCACACACACTACTGAGCCTCATTGGGACTTGTATTAAGGACATTACATAAAGTTGGATCGGCCTGTAGTGGGGTTTTCCACTGAGATTTTGAGGATGACTCCATATCCAGACCTCCAGGGGTTAATGATTTCCATTGATAATTTTGGGCGATTTTGTGGTCAGCGAATTCAACTATGTAAAGAGGAAAGGATTATACTATATTAATATATACACATTGTATAATTACCGTACCACTATATATTGTATCTCTCCCATTCACACAGTGGTACTTACCTTTTATATAGTTATATATTCACTTCTAGCGTGTTTAGGTCACGTAACAATCACTATAGCGCCACAAATTTGTGTTTTAGGCTGATTTATTACACAGTTTATATGTTTTGAGTATATACAGTACATAGGGTATGTAGCGTTATTCTAGGAGTCTCAGGAGCAGACTCTCTGTACAGGGCCCTTCATGTCAGTCACTCCAGGGGCCACAGACCCCAGTAATGGGCAGGCATAGGGGCAATAGACAAAGAGGTACAATGTAGTACAGGGGCCAGAGGGGGGGTTCAGTCAGGGGCAGGGGCCCGGGCACGACTCAGAGGAAGGCGCAGATCTTCTCCATTTCTCGTGGGTTGAAGTTGGATAAGAACATAATCTCCATTTTCCCTGACTCCGTCCGCGCTGAAAACAGAAAACTTTCCTTACAGATGGCGGAAGGTGGTGGGTGACGGGCGGAGACAGGGGGGGTGACGGGCGGAGACAGGGGGGGTGACAGGCAAGACATATAATGTATATACAGTATAAGCAAAAAGAAAAATAGCCAGCACAACAACCTAATACACGGGTGCACGCTGCTGTGGCAAATACAGAGTATACAAAAAAAAAAAAAGAGGGTTGCAGCAGCCACATTGGTCAAACAATGGAGGCTCTTGGCGCACTTTTTGAATGTGTCCCCCCCCCCATCCACCACGGGGAGGTGGCCTCATTTAGGATGGGACCCTAACACACATAACCCTCCCCTCTGCTGGGCTTATGGCCTCTGACTGGGTGACATACTGGATCCATTATCAATCCAAACCATCTCCTGTGAAAAAGGTGTTTGAAATGGATCCAGTATGTCACCCAGTCAGAGGCCATAAGCCCAGCAGAGGGGAGGGTTATGTGTGTTAGGGTCCCATCCTAAATGAGGCCACCTCCCCGTGGTGGATGGGGGGGGGACACATTCAAAAAGTGCGCCAAGAGTCTCCATTGTTTGACCAATGTGGCTGCTGCAATCCTCTTTTTTGTATAATGTATATATAATGTATATAGTGCAGACAGATAAGACATATAATGTATATATAATGTATATAGTGCAGACAGATAAGACATATAATGTATATATAATGTATATAGTGCAGACAGATAAGACATATAATGTATATATAATGTATATAGTGCAGACAGATAAGACATATAATGTATATATAATGTATATAGTGCAGACAGATAAGACATATAATGTATATATAATGTATATAGTGCAGACAGATAAGACATATAATGTATATATAATGTATATAGTGCAGACAGATAAGACATATAATGTATATATAATGTATATAGTGCAGACAGATAAGACATATAATGTATATATAATGTATATAGTGCAGACAGATAAGACATATAATGTATATATAATGTATATAGTGCAGACAGATAAGACATATAATGTATATATAATGTATATAGTGCAGACAGATAAGACATATAATGTATATATAATGTATATAGTGCAGACAGATAAGACATATAATGTATATATAATGTATATAGTGCAGACAGATAAGACATATAATGTATATAGTGCAGACAGATAAGACATATAATGTATATATAATGTATATAGTGCAGACAGATAAGACATATAATGTATATATAATGTATATAGTGCAGACAGATAAGACATATAATGTATATATAATGTATATAGTGCAGACAGATAAGACATATAATGTATATATAATGTATATAGTGCAGACAAATAAGACATATAATGTATATATAATGTATATAGTGCAGACAGATAAGACATATAATGTATATATAATGTATACAGTGCAGACAGATAAGACATATAATGGATATATAATGTATATAGTGCAGACAGATAAGATATATAATGTATATAGTGCAGACAGATAAGATATATAATGTATATAGTGCAGACAGATAAGACATATAATGTATATATAATGTATACAGTGCAGACAGATAAGATATATAATATATATAATGTATACAGTGCAGACAGATAAGATATACAATGTATATATAATGTATACAGTGCAGACAGATAAGACATATAATGTATATATAATGTATACAGTGCAGACAGATAAGATATATAATATATATATAATGTATACAGTGCAGACAGATAAGACATATAATGTATATATAATGTATATAGTGCAGACAGATAAGATATATAATGTATATATAATGTATATAGTGCAGACAGATAAGACATATAATGTATATATAATGTATATAGTGCAGACAGATAAGATATATAATGTATATATAATGTATACAGTGCAGACAGATAAGATATACAATGTATATATAATGTATACAGTGCAGACAGATAAGACATATAATGTATATATAATGTATACAGTGCAGACAGATAAGATATATAATATATATATAATGTATACAGTGCAGACAGATAAGACATATAATGTATATATAATGTATATAGTGCAGACAGATAAGATATATAATGTATATATAATGTATATAGTGCAGACAGATAAGACATATAATGTATATATAATGTATATAGTGCAGACAGATAAGATATATAATATATATATAATGTATACAGTGCAGACAGATAAGACATATAATGTATATATAATGTATATAGTGCAGACAGATAAGATATATAATGTATATATAATGTATACAGTGCAGACAGATAAGATATATAATGTATACAGTGCAGACAGATAAGATATATAATGTATACAGTGCAGACAGATAAGATATATAATATATATAATGTATACAGTGCAGACAGATACGACATATAATGTATATAGTGCAGACAGATAAGATATATAATGTATATATAATGTATATAGTGCAGACAGATAAGACATATAATGTATACAGTGCAGACAGATAAGACATATAATGTATACAGTGCAGACAGATAAGACATATAATGTATATATAATGTATATAGTGCAGACAGATAAGATATATAATGTATATATAATGTATATAGTGCAGACAGATAAGACATATAATGTATATATAATGTATATAGTGCAGACAGATAAGATATATAATGTATATAGTGCAGACAGATAAGACATATAATGTATATATAATGTATATAGTGCAGACAGATAAGATATATAATGTATATATAATGTATACAGTGCAGACAGATAAGACATATAATGTATATATAATGTATATAGTGCAGACAGATAAGACATATAATGTATATATAATGTATATAGTGCAGACAGATAAGATATATATGTATATATAATGTATATAGTGCAGACAGATAAGACATATAATGTATATATAATGTATATAGTGCAGACAGATAAGACATATAATGTATATATAATGTATATAGTGCAGACAGATAAGACATATAATGTATATATAATGTATATAGTGCAGACAGATAAGATATATAATGTATATATATGTATATAGTGCAGACAGATAAGACATATAATGTATATATAATGTATATAGTGCAGACAGATAAGATATATAATGTATATAGTGCAGACAGATAAGATATATAATGTATATATAATGTATAATAGTGCAGACAGATAAGATATATAATGTATATAGTGCAGACCAGATGATAAGACATATAATGTATATATAATGTATATAGTGCAGACAGATAAGAATATATAATGTATATAGTGCAGACAGATAAGATATATAATGTATATAGTGCAGACAGATAAGATATATAATGTATATAGTGCAGACAGATAAGACATATAATGTATATATAATGTATACAGTGCAGACAGATAAGACATATAATGTATATATAATGTATATAGCGCAGACAGATAAGACATATAATGTATATATAATGTACAGTGCAGACAGATAAGACATATAATGTATATATAATGTATATAGTGCAGACAGATAAGACATATAATGTATATATAATGTATATAGTGCAGACAGATAAGACATAATGTATATATAATGTATACAGTGCAGACAGATAAGATATATAATGTATATATAATGTATACAGTGCAGACAGATAAGATATATAATATATATATAATGTATACAGTGCAGACAGATAAGACATATAATGTATATATAATGTATATAGTGCAGACAGATAAGATATATAATATATATAATGTATATAGTGCAGACAGATAAGACATAATGTATATATAATGTATACAGTGCAGACAGATAAGATATATAATGTATATATAATGTATACAGTGCAGACAGATAAGATATATAATATATATATAATGTATACAGTGCAGACAGATAAGACATATAATGTATATATAATGTATACAGTGCAGACAGATAAGATATATAATGTATATATAATGTATATAGTGCAGACAGATAAGACATATAATGTATATATAATGTATACAGTGCAGACAGATAAGATATATAATGTATATATAATGTATACAGTGCAGACAGATAAGATATATAATGTATATATAATGTATACAGTGCAGACAGATAAGATATATAATGTATATATAATGTATATAGTGCAGACAGATAAGATATATAATGTATATATAATGTATATAGTGCAGACAGATAAGATATATAATGTATATATAATGTATATAGTGCAGACAGATAAGACATATAATGTATATATAATGTATATAGTGCAGACAGATAAGACATATAATGTATATATAATGTATATAGTGCAGACAGATAAGATATATAATGTATATATAATGCATATAGTGCAGACAGATAAGATATATAATGTATATAGTGCAGACAGATAAGACATATAATGTATATATAATGTATACGGTGCAGACAGATAAGATATATAATGTATATATAATGTATACAGTGCAGACAGATAAGATATATAATGTATATATAATGTATATAGTGCAGACAGATAAGACATATAATGTATATATAATGTATACAGTGCAGACAGATAAGATATATAATGTATATATAATGTATATAGTGCAGACAGATAGAAATATAATGTATATATAATGTATACAGTGCAGACAGATAAGATATAATGTATATATAATGTATATAGTGCAGACAGATAAGATATATAATATATATAATGTATACAGTGCAGACAGATAAGACATATAATGTATATATAATGTATACAGTGCAGACAGATAAGATATATAATGTATATATAATGTATACAGTGCAGACAGATAAGATATATAATATATATAATGTATACAGTGCAGACAGATAAGACATATAATGTATATAGTGCAGACAGATAAGATATATAATGTATATATAATGTATATAGTGCAGACAGATAAGACATATAATGTATATATAATGTATATAGTGCAGACAGATAAGATATATAATGTATATATAATGTATACAGTGCAGACAGATAAGACATATAATGTATATATAATGTATACGGTGCAGACAGATAAGATATATAATGTATATATAATGTATACAGTGCAGACAGATAAGATATATAATGTATACAGTGCAGACAGATAAG
>NW_026608727.1:0-55977 GCF_029499605.1 Hyla sarda
TTTGGTGATGTCGTCTATTATGGCCTTCATAGAAGCAACAGGAGATTGTTGCATCCATCTAGAACCCTCAGAACTACAGTGCTATGATGTCACTCACTTCCACAGGCCTTGCAGAGTGTAAACAACAACAACCCAGCTTTGTCGTGTATGTAACCATAGGGATTGTGATGTCACCTAGAACCTTCACAGCAGCGACAGCTTTATGAGGAGCATCAGCACTGCTCTGCCTGAGCAGAACCATCACCGCCATAGGTTGTCAACTAACCCGGAATTAAACCCACACAGGTAAGTCCAATGGGGTGCAGGCATGTCCTCTATGCTTACAGCTTCCCGTGGGTGTTGTTTGATACCGTTTGGGGACAGCCAAGGAGGCATCTGCAGGCAACAAAGGTAGGTGTGTGCTTGTGTGTGTGTTTCCTATGCAGATCCTAAGCCCAGTGTCACATGCAAGTAGGAGGAGTAAGAAGGGTTCCTGGCAAATCCGGGTTATGGATTGCATTTAAAAAGGCCCCGTGGGAGTGCAATGGGCCCCTGTCTTGCTGCTTAGCAATAATGGTATGGGTTTAGGTTCTGCTGTGTGTACTGGTGGTTGACTGCCCCCCAGCCCAGAGTGTGCATGGAAAATTGTCTGGCAGCCCTCCCTGACAGCAAGCAGTGATAGTGCCCATGAAGGGGACCTTGTTGGGCCCGCCCCCTTTCACGGTTATCGCTTCTCGGCCTTTTGGCTAAGATCAAGTGTAGTATCTGTTCTTATCAGTTTAATATCTGATACGTCCCCTATCTGGGGACCATATATTAAATGGATTTTTGAGAACGGGGGCCGATTTCGAAGCTTGCTTCCGTCGCCCTATGCATTGACCCGATATGGCAGTACTCTTCGGGTACAGTGCACCACCCCCTTACAGGGTTAAAAAGAAAGATTCCTACTTTCATTGCTACCGTGCTTGCTGGCTAGCCAGCTAGCCAGCCCTGTGGGCCTTGCTGCTGCTGGCTGCTGCTGCTGCAGCCAAAAAACAAAAGGTGGTGCTGCTGCTGCTTCTGCTGCTTCTGCTTGTGTCTGGCCGGCTGTTGGAGCGTCCAGGCACAGGACTTCTGCTGCTGCTGACTAAATGGCCTCCTTAATTGGATCATTTGAGTAGCCAGCACACCTGTGCAAGGTAGGGCATGACATTGATAGGCAGCTGCCTTGATAGCGGGTGGGTGCTGAATGTTCCTAATTGACAAAATAAGATTAATGCTTATGAAGAAATATAAAATCTCATCCCTTCCCCCAATATCGCGCCACACCCCTACCCCTTAATTCCCTGGTTGAACTTGATGGACATATGTCTTTTTTCGAACCGTACTAACTATGTAACTATGTAACATAACATGGGGGGGTCTCCTGGCTGTTCACACAGGTGTGTCATTGCTGTACATTGACCATGCATTGCTTCTGTGGTATTGCAAAGGCAAAGACAAATGCTTCCAGCCATCCATTGCACTAATGGATTGGTCATCAGCTGGCTGTCTATGTCCCGCATCAATATAGGACCAAAGTACAGAGGGTTAGGCTATGCTATAGTGCACCTACCTGATGCATCAGAAGGTGCGAGGCCCTTGCTAAATTCTGTGCACAGACTTTGAGATCTATGCTTTAGACTGTATCTAAACCTGCTCCAACATGGACTGACATTCTGGCCTACTTTCAGCCGATGCGACTTGTCTGTCGCTGAACAGTCGCTTTTTATGTATTCAGCACCTATGTATAATGTTGTAAAAATGCTCTAGAAGCTAAAGTCGCAGAAATGTCACACATATTTGGCCTGCAACTTTCTGTGCGACAAATTCAGACAGGAAAAATCAGTATAAATCCTTAGAAAATTATCCCCCAGTGTCTCCATCTGCTGGCGGTATTGAATAAGCATTGCTGCACTGATGGGGTATGGCATTAGACGAAAAAAAAGAAGAAAAAGAAGAATAATACGCCCAGAAAAGAGGCGAAAAGGAGAAAAACGTAAAAAAAACGTGAAAAAAAAGTAAGAGGAAGAGAAGGGAAAAAAAGGTGGAAATGGGTTTAAAAGTGATTTCGGCGGAGAAATATATATATATATATATATATATATATATATATATATATATATATATTATATATATATATACGCGCACACAACACACATATATATAAACGTATTCTCCGTTGAGATATTGCAGCCGCTGCTGTGTCCAGCCCAGGAGCCTTAGCACTGTGCTGTGATGTCACTCAATACCACTGACATCACTAGGTGTAAACAACATCTCTCCTTTGCTGTGTATGTGACTATGGAGCTGTTTGGTGATGTCGTCTATTATGGCCTTCATAGAAGCAACAGGAGATTGTTGCATCCATCTAGAACCCTCAGAACTACAGTGCTATGATGTCACTCACTTCCACAGGCCTTGCAGAGTGTAAACAACAACAACCAGCTTTGGTCGTGTATGTAACCATAGGGATTGTGATGTCACCTAGAACCTTCACAGCAGCGACAGCTTTATGAGGAGCATCAGCACTGCTCTGCCTGAGCAGAACCATCACCGCCATAGGTTGTCAAATAACCCGGATTTAACCCACACAGGTAAGTCCAATGGGGTGCAGGCATGTCCTCTATGCTTACAGCTTCCCGTGGGTGTTGGTTTGATACCGTTTGGGGACAGCCAAGGAGGCATCTGCAGGCAACAAAGGTAGGTGTGTGCTTGTGTGTGTGTTTCCTATGCAGATCCTAAGCCCAGTGTCACATGCAAGTAGGAGGAGTAAGAAGGGTTCCTGGCAAATCCGGGTTATGGATTGCATTTTAAAAAGGCCCCGTGGGAGTGCAATGGGCCCCTGTCTTGCTGCTTAGCAATAATGGTATGGGTTTAGGTTCTGCTGTGTGTACTGGTGGTTGACTGCCCCCCAGCCCAGAGTGTGCATGGAAAATTGTCTGGCAGCCTCCCTGACAGCAAGCAGTGATAGTGCCCACTGAAGGGGACCTTGTTGGGGCCCGCCCCTTTCACGGTTATCGCTTCTCGGCCTTTTGGCTAAGATCAAGTGTAGTATCTGTTCTTATCAGTTTAATATCTGATACGTCCCCTATCTGGGGACCATATATTAAATGGATTTTTGAGAACGGGGGCCGATTTCGAAGCTTGCTTCCCGTCGCCCTATGCATTGACCCCGATATGGCAGTATCTTCGGGTACAGTGCACCACCCCCTTACAGGGTTAAAAAGAAAGATTCCTACTTTCATTGCTACCTGCTTGCTGGCTAGCCAGCTAGCCAGTCCCTGTGGGCACTTGCTGCTGGCTGCTGCTGCTGCTGCAGCCAAAAAACAAAAGGTGGTGCTGCTGCTGCTTCTGCTGCTTCTGCTTGTGTCTGGCCGCTGTTGGAGCGTCCAGGCACAGGACTTCTGCTGCTGCTGACTAAATGGCCTCCTTAATTGGATCATTTGAGTAGCCAGCACACCTGTGCAGGTTGGGCATGACATGATAGGCAGCTGCCTTGATAGCGGGTGGGTGCTGAATGTTCCTAATTGACAAAATAAGATTAATGCTTATGAAGAAATATAAAAATCTCATCCCCTTCCCCAATATCGCGCCACACCCCTACCCCTTAATTCCCTGGTTGAACTTGATGGACATACTGTCTTTTTTCGACCGTACTAACTATGTAACTATGTAACATAACATGGGGGGGTCCTCCTGGCTGTTCACACACAGGTGTGTCAATTGCTGTACATTGACCATGCATTGCTTCTGTGGTATTGCAAAGGCAAAGACAAATGCTTCCAGCCATCCATTGCACTAATGGATTGGTCATCAGCTGGCTGTCTATGTCCCCGCATCAATATAGACCAAAGTACAGAGGGTTAGGCTATGCTATAGTGCACCTACCTGATGCATCAGAAGGTGCGAGGCCCTTGCTAAATTCTCGTGCACAGACTTTGAGATCTATGCTTTAGACTGTATCTAAACCTGCTCCAACATGGACTGACATTCTGGCCTACTTTCAGCCGATGCGACTTGTCTGTCGCTGAACAGTCGCTTTTTATGTATTCAGCACCTATGTATAATGTTGTAAAAATGCTCTAGAAGCTAAAGTCGCAGGAAATGTCACAACATATTTGGCCTGCAACTTTCTGTGCGACAAATTCAGACAGGAAAAATCAGTATAAATCCTTAGAAAATTATCCCCCAGTGTCTCCATCTGCTGGCGGTATTGAATAAGCATTGCTTGCACTGATGGGGTATGCATTAGACGAAAAAAAAGAAGAAAAAGAAGAATAATACGCCCAGAAAAGAGGCGAAAAGGAGAAAAAACGTAAAAAAACGTGAAAAAAAGTAAGAGGAAGAGGAAGGGAAAAAAAAGGTGGAAATGGGTTTAAAAGTGATTTCGGCGGAGAAATATATATATATATATATAGTATATATATATATATATATATATATACGCGCACACACACACATATATATAAACGTATTCTCCGTTGAGATATTGCAGCCGCTGCTGTGTCCAGGCCCAGGAGCCTTAGCACTGTGCTGTGATGTCACTCAATACCACTGACATCACTAGGTGTAAACAACATCTCTCCTTTGCTGTGTATGTGACTATGGAGCTGTTTGGTGATGTCGTCTATTATGGCCTTCATAGAAGCAACAGGAGATTGTTGCATCCATCTAGAACCCTCAGAACTACAGTGCTATGATGTCACTCACTTCCACAGGCCTTGCAGAGTGTAAACAACAACAACCCAGCTTTGTCGTGTATGTAACCATAGGGATTGTGATGTCACCTAGAACCTTCACAGCAGCGACAGCTTATGAGGAGCATCAGCACTGCTCTGCCTGAGCAGAACCATCACCGCCATAGGTTGTCAAATAACCCCGGATTTAACCCACACAGGTAAGTCCAATTGGGGTGCAGGCATGTCCTCTATGCTTACAGCTTCCCGTGGGTGTTGGTTTGATACCGTTTGGGGACAGCCAAGGAGGCATCTGCAGGCACCAAAGGTAGGTGTGTGCTTGTGTGTGTGTTTCCTATGCAGATCCTAAGCCCAGTGTCACATGCAAGTAGGAGGAGTAAGAAGGGTTCCTGGCAAATCCGGGTTATGGATTGCATTTAAAAAGGCCCCGTGGGAGTGCAATGGGCCCCTGTCTTGCTGCTTAGCAATAATGGTATGGGTTTAGGTTCTGCTGTGTGTACTGGTGGTTGACTGCCCCCCAGCCCAGAGTGGGGTGCATGGAAAATTGTCTGGCAGCCTCCCTGACAGCAAGCAGTGATAGTGCCCATGAAGGGGACCTTGTTGGGCCCGCCCCTTTCACGGTTATCGCTTCTCGGCCTTTTGGCTAAGATCAAGTGTAGTATCTGTTCTTATCAGTTTAATATCTGATACGTCCCCTATCTGGGGACCATATATTAAATGGATTTTTGAGAACGGGGGCCGATTTCGAAGCTTGCTTCCGTCGCCCTATGCATTGACCCGATATGGCAGTATCTTCGGGTACAGTGCACCACCCCCTTACAGGGTTAAAAAGAAAGATTCCTACTTTCATTGCTACCTGCTTGCTGGCTAGCCAGCTAGCCAGCCCTGTGGCCTTGCTGCTGCTGCTGCTGCTGCTGCAGCCAAAAAACAAAAGGTGGTGCTGCTTCTGCTTGTGTCTGGCCGCTGTTGGAGCGTCCAGGCACAGGACTTCTGCTGCTGCTGACTAAATGGCCTCCTTAATTGGATCATTTGAGTAGCCAGCACACCTGTGCAGGTAGGGCATGACATGATAGGCAGCTGCCTTGATAGCGGGTGGGTGCTGAATGTTCCTAATTGACAAAATAAGATTAATGCTTATGAAGAAATATAAAATCTCATCCCTTCCCCAATATCGCGCCACACCCCTACCCCTTAATTCCCTGGTTGAACTTGATGGACATATGTCTTTTTTCGACCGTACTAACTATGTAACTATGTAACATAACATGGGGGGGTCTCCTGGCTGTTCACACAGGTGTGTCATTGCTGTACATTGACCATGCATTGCTTCTGTGGTATTGCAAAGGCAAAGACAAATGCTTCCAGCCATCCATTGCACTAATGGATTGGTCATCAGCTGGCTGTCTATGTCCCGCATCAATATAGACCAAAGTACAGAGGGTTAGGCTATGCTATAGTGCACCTACCTGATGCATCAGAAGGTGCGAGGCCCTTGCTAAATTCTGTGCACAGACTTTGAGATCTATGCTTTAGACTGTATCTAAACCTGCTCCAACATGGACTGACATTCTGGCCTACTTTCAGCCGATGCGACTTGTCTGTCGCTGAACAGTCGCTTTTTATGTATTCAGCACCTATGTATAATGTTGTAAAAATGCTCTAGAAGCTAAAGTCGCAGAAATGTCACACATATTTGGCCTGCAACTTTCTGTGCGACAAATTCAGACAGGAAAAAATCAGTATAAATCCTTAGAAAATTATCCCCCAGTGTCTCCATCTGCTGGCGGTATTGAATAAGCATTGCTGCACTGATGGGGTATGCATTAGACGAAAAAAAAGAAGAAAAAGAAGAATAATACGCCCAGAAAAGAGGCGAAAAGGAGAAAAACGTAAAAAAACGTGAAAAAAAAGTAAGAGGAAGAGAAGGGAAAAAAAGGTGGAAATGGGTTTAAAAGTGATTTCGGCGGAGAAATATATATATATATATATATATATATATATATATATATATATACGCGCACACACACACATATATATAAACGTATTCTCCGTTGAGATATTGCAGCCGCTGCTGTGTCCAGGCCCAGGAGCCTTAGCACTGTGCTGTGATGTCACTCAATACCACTGACATCACTAGGTGTAAACAACATCTCTCCTTTGCTGTGTATGTGACTATGGAGCTGTTTGGTGATGTCGTCTATTATGGCCTTCATAGAAGCAACAGGAGATTGTTGCATCCATCTAGAACCCTCAGAACTACAGTGCTATGATGTCACTCACTTCGCCACAGGCCTTGCAGAGTGTAAACAACAACAACCCAGCTTTGTCGTGTATGTAACCATAGGGATTGTGATGTCACCTAGAACCTTCACAGCAGCGACAGCTTTATGAGGAGCATCAGCACTGCTCTGCCTGAGCAGAACCATCACCGCCATAGGTTGTCAAATAACCCGGATTTAACCCACACAGGTAAGTCCAATGGGGTGCAGGCATGTCCTCTATGCTTACAGCTTCCCCGTGGGTGTTGGTTTGATACCGTTTGGGGACAGCCAAGGACGGCATCTGCAGGCAACAAAGGTAGGTGTGTGCTTGTGTGTGTGTTTCCTATGCAGATCCTAAGCCCAGTGTCACATGCAAGTAGGAGGAGTAAGAAGGGTTCCTGGCAAATCCGGGTTATGGATTGCATTTAAAAAGGCCCCGTGGGAGTGCAATGGGCCCCTGTCTTGCTGCTTAGCAATAATGGTATGGGTTTAGGTTCTGCTGTGTGTACTGGTGGTTGACTGCCCCCCAGCCCAGAGTGTGCATGGAAAATTGTCTGGCAGCCTCCCTGACAGCAAGCAGTGATAGTGCCCATGAAGGGGACCTTGTTGGGCCCGCCCCTTTCACGGTTATCGCTTCTCGGCCTTTTGGCTAAGATCAAGTGTAGTATCTGTTTTTATCAGTTTAATATCTGATACGTCCCCTATCTGGGGACCATATATTAAATGGATTTTTGAGAACGGGGGCCGATTTCGAAGCTTGCTTCCGTCGCCCTATGCATTGACCCGATATGGCAGTATCTTCGGGTACAGTGCACCACCCCCCTTACAGGGTTAAAAAGAAAGATTCCTACTTTCATTGCTACCTGCTTGCTGGCTAGCCAGCTAGCCAGCCCTGTGGGCCTTGCTGCTGCTGCTGCTGCTGCAGCCAAAAAACAAAAGGTGGTGCTGCTGCTGCTTCTGCTGCTTCTGCTTGTGTCTGGCCGCTGTTGGAGCGTCCAGGCACAGGACTTCTGCTGCTGCTGACTAAATGGCCTCCTTAATTGGATCATTTGAGTAGCCAGCACACCTGTGCAGGTAGGGCATGACATGATAGGCAGCTGCCTTGATAGCGGGTGGGTGCTGAATGTTCCTAATTGACAAAATAAGATTAATGCTTATGAAGAAATATAAAATCTCATCCCTTCCCCAATATCGCGCCACACCCCCTACCCCTTAATTCCCTGGTTGAACTTGATGGACATATGTCTTTTTTCGACCGTACTAACTATGTAACTATGTAACATAACATGGGGGGTCTCCTGGCTGTTCACACAGGTGTGTCATTGCTGTACATTGACCATGCATTGCTTCTGTGGTATTGCAAAGGCAAAGACAAATGCTTCCAGCCATCCATTGCACTAATGGATTGGTCATCAGCTGGCTGTCTATGTCCCGCATCAATATAGACCAAAGTACAGAGGGTTAGGCTATGCTATAGTGCACCTACCTGATGCATCAGAAGGTGCGAGGCCCTTGCTAAATTCTGTGCACAGACTTTGAGATCTTATGCTTTAGACTGTATCTAAACCTGCTCCAACATGGACTGACATTCTGGCCTACTTTCAGCCGATGCGACTTGTCTGTCGCTGAACAGTCGCTTTTTATGTATTCAGCACCTATGTATAATGTTGTAAAAATGCTCTAGAAGCTAAAGTCGCAGAAATGTCACACATATTTGGCCTGCAACTTTCTGTGCGACAAATTCAGACAGGAAAAATCAGTATAAATCCTTAGAAAATTATCCCCCAGTGTCTCCATCTGCTGGCGGTATTGAATAAGCATTGCTGCACTGATGGGGTATGCATTAGACGAAAAAAAAGAAGAAAAAGAAGAATAATACGCCCAGAAAAGAGGCGAAAAGGAGAAAAACGTAAAAAAAAACGTGAAAAAAAAGTAAGAGGAAGAGAAGGGAAAAAAAGGTGGAAATGGGTTTAAAAGTGATTTCGGCGGAGAAATATATATATATATATATATATATATATATATATATATATATACGCGCACATCACACACATATATATAAACGTATTCTCCGTTGAGATATTGCAGCCGCTGCTGTGTCCAGGCCCAGGAGCCTTAGCACTGTGCTGTGATGTCACTCAATACCACTGACATCACTAGGTGTAAACAACATCTCTCCTTTGCTGTGTATGTGACTATGGAGCTGTTTGGTGATGTCGTCTATTATGGCCTTCATAGAAGCAACAGGAGATTGTTGCATCCATCTAGAACCCTCAGAACTACAGTGCTATGATGTCACTCACTTCCACAGGCCTTGCAGAGTGTAAACAACAACAACCCAGCTTTGTCGTGTATGTAACCATAGGGATTGTGATGTCACCTAGAACCTTCACAGCAGCGACAGCTTTATGAGGAGCATCAGCACTGCTCTGCCTGAGCAGAACCATCACCGCCATAGGTTGTCAAATAACCCGGATTTAACCCACACAGGTAAGTCCAATGGGGTGCAGGCATGTCCTCTATGCTTACAGCTTCCCGTGGGTGTTGGTTTGATACCGTTTGGGGACAGCCAAGGAGGCATCTGCAGGCAACAAAGGTAGGTGTGTGCTTGTGTGTGTGTTTCCTATGCAGATCCTAAGCCCAGTGTCACATGCAAGTAGGAGGAGTAAGAAGGGTTCCTGGCAAATCCGGGTTATGGATTGCATTTAAAAAGGCCCCGTGGGAGTGCAATGGCCCCTGTCTTGCTGCTTAGCAATAATGGTATGGGTTTAGGTTCTGCTGTGTGTACTGGTGGTTGACTGCCCCCCAGCCCAGAGTGTGCATGGAAAATTTGTCTGGCAGCCTCCCTGACAGCAAGCAGTGATAGTGCCCATGAAGGGGACCTTGTTGGGCCCCAGCCCCTTTCACGGTTATCGCTTCTCGGCCTTTTGGCTAAGATCAAGTGTAGTATCTGTTCTTATCAGTTTAATATCTGATACGTCCCCTATCTGGGGACCATATATTAAATGGATTTTTGAGAACGGGGGGCCGATTTCGAAGCTTGCTTCCGTCGCCCTATGCATTGACCCGATATGGCAGTATCTTCGGGTACAGTGCACCACCCCCTTACAGGGTTAAAAAGAAAGATTCCTACTTTTCATTGCTACCTGCTTGCTGGCTAGCCAGCTAGCCAGCCCTGTGGGCCTTGCTGCTGCTGCTGCTGCTGCTGCAGCCAAAAAACAAAGGTGGTGCTGCTGCTGCTTCTTCTGCTGCTTCTGCTTGTGTCTGGCCCGCTGTTGGAGCGTCCAGGCACAGGACTTCTGCTGCTGCTGACTAAATGGCCTCCTTAATTGGATCATTTGAGTAGCCAGCACACCTGTGCAGGCTAGGGCATGACATGATAGGCAGCTGCCTTGATAGCGGGTGGGTGCTGAATGTTCCTAATTGACAAAATAAGATTAATGCTTATGAAGAAATATAAAATCTCATCCCTTCCCCAATATCGCGCCACACCCCTACCCCCTTAATTCCCTGGTTGAACTTGATGGACATATGTCTTTTTTCGACCGTACTAAACTATGTAACTATGTAACATAACATGGGGGGGGTCTCCCTGGCTGTTCACACAGGTGTGTCATTGCTGTACATTGACCATGCATTGCTTCTGTGGTATTGCAAAGGCCAAAGACAAATGCTTCCAGCCATCCATTGCACTAATGGATTGGTCCATCAGCTGGCTGTCTATGTCCCGCATCAATATAGACCCAAAGTACAGAGGGTTAGGCTATGCTATAGTGCACCTACCTGATGCATCAGAAGGTGCGAGGCCCTTGCTAAATTCTGTGCACAGACTTTGAGATCTATGCTTTAGACTGTATCTAAACCTGCTCCAACATGGACTGACATTCTGGCCTACTTTCAGCCGATGCGACTTGTCTGTCGCTGAACAGTCGCTTTTTATGTATTCAGCACCTATGTATAATGTTGTAAAAAATGCTCTAGAAGCTAAAGTCGCAGAAATGTCACACATATTTGGCCTGCAACTTTCTGTGCGACAAATTCAGACAGGAAAAATCAGTATAAATCCTTAGAAAATTATCCCCCCAGTGTCTCCATCTGCTGGCGGTATTGAATAAGCATTGCTGCACTGATGGGGTATGCATTAGACGAAAAAAAAGAAGAAAAAGAAGAATAATACGCCCAGAAAAGAGGCGAAAAGGAGAAAAACGTAAAAAAACGTGAAAAAAAAGTAAGAGGAAGAGAAGGGAAAAAAAGGTGGAAATGGGTTTAACAAGCTGATTTCGGCGGAGAAATATATATATATATATATATATATATATATATATATATATATATACGCGCACACACACACATATATATAAACGTATTCTCCGTTGAGATATTGCAGCCGCTGCTGTGTCCAGGCCCAGGAGCCTTAGCACTGTGCTGTGATGTCACTCAATACCACTGACATCACTAGGTGTAAACATCATCTCTCCTTTGCTGTGTATGTGACTATGGAGCTGTTTGGTGATGTCGTCTATTATGGCCCTTCATAGAAGCAACAGGAGATTGTTGCATCCATCTAGAACCCTCAGAACCTACAGTGCTATGATGTCACTCACTTCCACAGGCCTTGCAGAGTGTAAACAACAACTAACCCAGCTTTGTCGTGTATGTAACCATAGGGATTGTGATGTCACCTAGAACCTTCACAGCAGCGACAGCTTTATGAGGAGCATCAGCACTGCTCTGCCTGAGCAGAACCATCACCGCCATATAGGTTGTCAAATAACCCGGATTTAACCCACACAGGTAAGTCCAATGGGGTGCAGGCATGTCCTCTATGCTTACAGCTTCCCGTGGGTGTTGGTTTGATACCGTTTTGGGGACAGCCAAGGAGGCATACTGCAGGCAACAAAGGTAGGGTGTGTGCTTGTGTGTGTGTTTCCTATGCAGATCCTAAGCCCAGTGTCACATGCAAGTAGGAGGAGTAAGAAGGGTTCCTGGCAAATCCGGGTTATGGATTGCATTTAAAAAGGCCCCGTGGGAGTGCAATGGGCCCCTGTCTTGCTGCTTAGCAATAATGGTATGGGTTTAGGTTCTGCTGTGTGTACTGGTGGTTGACTGCCCCCCAGCCCAGAGTGTGCATGGAAAATTGTCTGGCAGCCTCCCTGACAGCAAGCAGTGATAGTGCCCATGAAGGGGACCTTGTTGGGCCCGCCCCTTTCACGGTTATCGCTTCTCGGCCTTTTGGCTAAGATCAAGTGTAGTATCTGTTCTTATCAGTTTAATATCTGATACGTCCCCTATCTGGGGACCATATATTAAATGGATTTTTGAGAACGGGGGCCGATTTTCGAAGCTTGCTTCCGTCGCCCTATGCATTGACCCGATATGGCAGTATCTTCGGGTACAGTGCACCACCCCCTTACAGGGTTAAAAAGAAAGATTCCTACTTTCATTGCTACCTGCTTGCTGGCTAGCCAGCTAGCCAGCCCTGTGGGCCTTGCTGCTGCTGCAGCCAAAAAAACAAAAGGTGGTGCTGCTGCTGCTTCTTCTGCTTCTGCTTGTGTCTGGCCCCTGTTGGAGCGTCCAGGCACAGGACTTCTGCTGCTGCTGACTAAATGGCCTCCTTAATTGGATCATTTGAGTAGCCAGCACACCTGTGCAGGTAGGGGCATGACATGATAGGCAGCTGCCTTGATAAGCGGTGTGGGTGCTGAATGTTCCTAATTGACAAAATAAGATTAATGCTTATGAAGAAATATAAAATCTCATGCCCTTCCCCAATATCGCGCCACACCCCTACCCCTTAATTCCCTGGTTGAACTTGATGGACATATGTCTTTTTTCGACCGTACTAACTATGTAACTATGTAACATAACATGGGGGGGTCTCCTGGCTGTTCACACAGGGTGTGTCATTGCTGTACATTGACCATGCATTGCTTCTGTGGTATTGCAAAGGCAAAGACAAATGCTTCCAGCCATCCATTGCACTAATGGATTGGTCATCAGCTGGCTGTCTATGTCCCGCATCAATATAGACCAAAGTACAGAGGGTTAGGCTATGCTATAGTGCACCCTACCTGATGCATCAGAAGGTGCGAGGCCCTTGCTAAATTCTGTTGCACAGACTTTGAGATCTATGCTTTAGACTGTTATCTAAACCTGCTCCAACATGGACTGACATTCTGGCCTACTTTCAGCCCGATGCGACTTGTCTGTCGCCTGAACAGTCGCTTTTTATGTATTCAGCACCTATGTATAATGTTGTAAAAATGCTCTAGAAGCTAAAGTCGCAGAAATGTCACACATATTTGGCTGCAACTTTCTGTGCGACAAATTCAGACAGGAAAAATCAGTATAAATCCTAAGAAAATTATCCCCCAGTGTCTCCATCTGCTGGCGGGTATTGAATAAGCATTGGCTGCACTGATGGGGTATGCATTAGACGAAAAAAAAGAAGAAAAAGAAGAATAATACGCCCAGAAAAGAGGCGAAAAGGAGAAAAACGTAAAAAAACGTGAAAAAAAAAGTAAGAGGAAGAGAAGGGAAAAAAGGTGGAAAATGGGTTTAAAAGGTGATTTCGGCGGAGAAATATATATATATATATAGTATATATATTATATATATATATATATATATACGCGCGCACAGCACACACATATATATAAACGTATTCTCCGTTGAGATATTGCAGCCGCTGCTGTGTCCAGGCCCAGGAGCCTTAGCACTGTGCTGTGATGTCACTCAATACCACTGACATCACTAGGTGTAAACAACATCTCTCCTTTGCTGTGTATGTGACTATGGAGCTGTTTGGTGATGTCGTCTATTATGGCCTTCATAGAAGCAACAGGAGATTGTTGCATCCATCTAGAACCTCAGAACTACAGTGCTATGATGTCACTCACTTCCACAGGCCTTGCAGAGTGTAAACAACAACAACCCAGCTTTGTCGTGTATGTAACCATAGGGATTGTGATGTCACCTAGAACCTTCACAGCAGCGACAGCTTTATGAGGAGCATCAGCACTGCTCTGCCTGAGCAGAACCATCACCGCCATAAGGTTGTCAAATTAACCCGGATTTAACCCACGACAGAGTAAGTCCAATGGGGTGCAGGCATGTCCTCTATGCTTACAGCTTCCCGTGGGTGTTGGTTTGATACCGTTTGGGACAGCCAAGGAGGGCATCTGCAGGCAACAAAGGTAGGAGTTGTGCTTGTGTGTGTGTTTCCTATGCAGATCCTAAGCCAGTGTCCACATGCAAGTAGGAGGAGTTAAGAAGGGTTCCTGGCAAATCCGGTTATGGAGTGTGCATTTAAAAAGGCCCCGTGGTGAGTGCAATGGGCCCCTGTCTTGCTGCTTAGCAATAATGGTATGGGTTTAGGTTTCTGCTGTGTGTACTGGTGGTTGACTGCCCCCCAGCCCAGAGTGTGCATGGAAAATTGTCTGGCAGCCTCCCTGACAGCAAGCAGTGATAGTGCCCATGAAGGGGGACCCTTGTTGGGCCCGCCCCTTTCACGGTTATCGCTTCTCGGCCTTTTGGCTAAGATCAAGTGTAGTATCTGTTCTTATCAGTTTAATATCTGATACGTCCCCTATCTGGGGACCATATATTAAATGGATTTTTGAGAACGGGGGCCGATTTCGAAGCTTGCTTCCGTCGCCCTATGCATTGACCCGATATGGCAGTATCTTCGGGTTACAGTGCACCACCCCCTTACAGGGTTAAAAAGAAATGATTCCTACTTTCATTGCTACCTGCTTGCTGGCTAGCCAGCTAGCCAGCCCTGTGGGCCTTGCTGCTGCTGCTGACAAAAGGTGGTGCTGCTGCTGCTTCTGCTGCTTCTGCTTGTGTCTGGCCGCTGTTGGAGCGTCCAGGCACAGGACTTCTGCTGCTGCTGACTAAATGGCCTCCTTAATTGGATCATTTGAGTAGCCAGCACACCTGTGCAGGTAGGGCATGACATGATAGGCAGCTGCCTTGATAGCGGGTGGGTGCTGAATGTTCCTAATTGACAAAATAAGATTAATGCTTATGAAGAAATATAAAATCTCATCCCTTCCCCAATATCGCGCCACACCCCTACCCCTTAATTCCCTGGTTGAACTTGATGGACATATGTCTTTTTTCGACCGTACTAACTATGTAACTATGTAACATAACATGGGGGGGGTCTCCTGGCTGTTCACACAGGTGTGTCATTGCTGTACATTGACCATGCATTGCTTCTGTGGTATTGCAAAGGCAAAGACAAATGCTTCCAGCCATCCATTGCACTAATGGATTGGTCATCAGCTGGCTGTCTATGTCCCGCATCAATATAGACCAAAGTACAGAGGGTTAGGCTATGCTATAGTGCACCTACCTGATGCATCAGAAGGTGCGAGGCCCTTGCTAAATTCTGTGCACAGACTTTGAGATCTATGCTTTAGACTGTATCTAAACCTGCTCCAACATGGACTGACATTCTGGCCTACTTTCAGCCGATGCGACTTGTCTGTCGCTGAACAGTCGCTTTTTATGTATTCAGCACCTATGTATAATGTTGTAAAAATGCTCTAGAAGCTAAAGTCGCAGAAATGTCACACATATTTGGCCTGCAACTTTCTGTGCGACAAATTCAGACAGGAAAAATCAGTATAAATCCTTAGAAAATTATCCCCCAGTGTCTCCATCTGCTGGCGGTATTGAATAAGCATTGCTGCACTGATGGGGTATGCATTAGACGAAAAAAAAGAAGAAAAAGAAGAATAATACGCCCAGAAAAGAGGCGAAAAGGAGAAAAACGTAAAAAAGCGTGAAAAAAAAGTAAGAGGAAGAGAAGGGAAAAAAAGGTGGAAATGGGTTTAAAAGTGATTTCGGCGGAGAAATATATATATATATATATATATATATATATATATATATATATACGCGCACACACACACATAGATATAAACGTATTCTCCGTTGAGATATTGCAGCCGCTGCTGTGTCCAGGCCCAGGAGCCTTAGCACTGTGCTGTGATGTCACTCAATACCACTGACATCACTAGGTGTAAACAACATCTCTCCTTTGCTGTGTATGTGACTATGGAGCTGTTTGGTGATGTCGTCTATTATGGCCTTCATAGAAGCAACAGGAGATTGTTGCATCCATCTAGAACCCTCAGAACTACAGTGCTATGATGTCACTCACTTCCACAGGCCTTGCAGAGTGTAAACAACAACAACCCAGCTTTGTCGTGTATGTAACCATAGGGATTGTGATGTCACCTAGAACCTTCACAGCAGCGACAGCTTTATGAGGAGCATCAGCACTGCTCTGCCTGAGCAGAACCATCACCGCCATAGGTTGTCAAATAACCCGGATTTAACCCACACAGGTAAGTCCAATGGGGTGCAGGCATGTCCTCTATGCTTACAGCTTCCCGTGGGTGTTGGTTTGATACCGTTTGGGGACAGCCAAGGAGGCATCTGCAGGCAACAAAGGTAGGTGTGTGCTTGTGTGTGTGTTTCCTATGCAGATCCTAAGCCCAGTGTCACATGCAAGTAGGAGGAGTAAGAAGGGTTCCTGGCAAATCCGGGTTATGGATTGCATTTAAAAAGGCCCCGTGGGAGTGCAATGGGCCCCTGTCTTGCTGCTTAGCAATAATGGTATGGGTTTAGGTTCTGCTGTGTGTACTGGTGGTTGACTGCCCCCCAGCCCAGAGTGTGCATGGAAAATTGTCTGGCAGCCTCCCTGACAGCAAGCAGTGATAGTGCCCATGAAGGGGACCTTGTTGGGCCCGCCCCTTTCACGGTTATCGCTTCTCGGCCTTTTGGCTAAGATCAAGTGTAGTATCTGTTCTTATCAGTTTAATATCTGATACGTCCCCTATCTGGGGACCATATATTAAATGGATTTTTGAGAACGGGGGCCGATTTCGAAGCTTGCTTCCGTCGCCCTATGCATTGACCCGATATGGCAGTATCTTCGGGTACAGTGCACCACCCCCTTACAGGGTTAAAAAGAAAGATTCCTACTTTCATTGCTACCTGCTTGCTGGCTAGCCAGCTAGCCAGCCCTGTGGGCCTTGCTGCTGCTGCTGCTGCTGCTGCAGCCAAAAAACAAAAGGTGGTGCTGCTGCTGCTTCTGCTGCTTCTGCTTGTGTCTGGCCGCTGTTGGAGCGTCCAGGCACAGGACTTCTGCTGCTGCTGACTAAATGGCCTCCTTAATTGGATCATTTGAGTAGCCAGCACACCTGTGCAGGTAGGGCATGACATGATAGGCAGCTGCCTTGATAGCGGGTGGGTGCTGAATGTTCCTAATTGACAAAATAAGATTAATGCTTATGAAGAAATATAAAATCTCATCCCTTCCCCAATATCGCGCCACACCCCTACCCCTTAATTCCCTGGTTGAACTTGATGGACATATGTCTTTTTTCGACCGTACTAACTATGTAACTATGTAACATAACATGGGGGGGTCTCCTGGCTGTTCACACAGGTGTGTCATTGCTGTACATTGACCATGCATTGCTTCTGTGGTATTGCAAAGGCAAAGACAAATGCTTCCAGCCATCCATTGCACTAATGGATTGGTCATCAGCTGGCTGTCTATGTCCCGCATCAATATAGACCAAAGTACAGAGGGTTAGGCTATGCTATAGTGCACCTACCTGATGCATCAGAAGGTGCGAGGCCCTTGCTAAATTCTGTGCACAGACTTTGAGATCTATGCTTTAGACTGTATCTAAACCTGCTCCAACATGGACTGACATTCTGGCCTACTTTCAGCCGATGCGACTTGTCTGTCGCTGAACAGTCGCTTTTTATGTATTCAGCACCTATGTATAATGTTGTAAAAATGCTCTAGAAGCTAAAGTCGCAGAAATGTCACACATATTTGGCCTGCAACTTTCTGTGCGACAAATTCAGACAGGAAAAATCAGTATAAATCCTTAGAAAATTATCCCCCAGTGTCTCCATCTGCTGGCGGTATTGAATAAGCATTGCTGCACTGATGGGGTATGCATTAGACGAAAAAAAAGAAGAAAAAGAAGAATAATACGCCCAGAAAAGAGGCGAAAAGGAGAAAAACGTAAAAAAACGTGAAAAAAAAGTAAGAGGAAGAGAAGGGAAAAAAAGGTGGAAATGGGTTTAAAAGTGATTTCGGCGGAGAAATATATATATATATATATATATATATATATATATATATATATATACGCGCACACACACACATATATATAAACGTATTCTCCGTTGAGATATTGCAGCCGCTGCTGTGTCCAGGCCCAGGAGCCTTAGCACTGTGCTGTGATGTCACTCAATACCACTGACATCACTAGGTGTAAACAACATCTCTCCTTTGCTGTGTATGTGACTATGGAGCTGTTTGGTGATGTCGTCTATTATGGCCTTCATAGAAGCAACAGGAGATTGTTGCATCCATCTAGAACCCTCAGAACTACAGTGCTATGATGTCACTCACTTCCACAGGCCTTGCAGAGTGTAAACAACAACAACCCAGCTTTGTCGTGTATGTAACCATAGGGATTGTGATGTCACCTAGAACCTTCACAGCAGCGACAGCTTTATGAGGAGCATCAGCACTGCTCTGCCTGAGCAGAACCATCACCGCCATAGGTTGTCAAATAACCCGGATTTAACCCACACAGGTAAGTCCAATGGGGTGCAGGCATGTCCTCTATGCTTACAGCTTCCCGTGGGTGTTGGTTTGATACCGTTTGGGGACAGCCAAGGAGGCATCTGCAGGCAACAAAGGTAGGTGTGTGCTTGTGTGTGTGTTTCCTATGCAGATCCTAAGCCCAGTGTCACATGCAAGTAGGAGGAGTAAGAAGGGTTCCTGGCAAATCCGGGTTATGGATTGCATTTAAAAAGGCCCCGTGGGAGTGCAATGGGCCCCTGTCTTGCTGCTTAGCAATAATGGTATGGGTTTAGGTTCTGCTGTGTGTACTGGTGGTTGACTGCCCCCCAGCCCAGAGTGTGCATGGAAAATTGTCTGGCAGCCTCCCTGACAGCAAGCAGTGATAGTGCCCATGAAGGGGACCTTGTTGGGCCCGCCCCTTTCACGGTTATCGCTTCTCGGCCTTTTGGCTAAGATCAAGTGTAGTATCTGTTCTTATCAGTTTAATATCTGATACGTCCCCTATCTGGGGACCATATATTAAATGGATTTTTGAGAACGGGGGCCGATTTCGAAGCTTGCTTCCGTCGCCCTATGCATTGACCCGATATGGCAGTATCTTCGGGTACAGTGCACCACCCCCTTACAGGGTTAAAAAGAAAGATTCCTACTTTCATTGCTACCTGCTTGCTGGCTAGCCAGCTAGCCAGCCCTGTGGGCCTTGCTGCTGCTGCTGCTGCTGCTGCAGCCAAAAAACAAAAGGTGGTGCTGCTGCTGCTTCTGCTGCTTCTGCTTGTGTCTGGCCGCTGTTGGAGCGTCCAGGCACAGGACTTCTGCTGCTGCTGACTAAATGGCCTCCTTAATTGGATCATTTGAGTAGCCAGCACACCTGTGCAGGTAGGGCATGACATGATAGGCAGCTGCCTTGATAGCGGGTGGGTGCTGAATGTTCCTAATTGACAAAATAAGATTAATGCTTATGAAGAAATATAAAATCTCATCCCTTCCCCAATATCGCGCCACACCCCTACCCCTTAATTCCCTGGTTGAACTTGATGGACATATGTCTTTTTTCAACCGTACTAACTATGTAACTATGTAACATAACATGGGGGGGTCTCCTGGCTGTTCACACAGGTGTGTCATTGCTGTACATTGACCATGCATTGCTTCTGTGGTATTGCAAAGGCAAAGACAAATGCTTCCAGCCATCCATTGCACTAATGGATTGGTCATCAGCTGGCTGTCTATGTCCCGCATCAATATAGACCAAAGTACAGAGGGTTAGGCTATGCTATAGTGCACCTACCTGATGCATCAGAAGGTGCGAGGCCCTTGCTAAATTCTGTGCACAGACTTTGAGATCTATGCTTTAGACTGTATCTAAACCTGCTCCAACATGGACTGACATTCTGGCCTACTTTCAGCCGATGCGACTTGTCTGTCGCTGAACAGTCGCTTTTTATGTATTCAGCACCTATGTATAATGTTGTAAAAATGCTCTAGAAGCTAAAGTCGCAGAAATGTCACACATATTTGGCCTGCAACTTTCTGTGCGACAAATTCAGACAGGAAAAATCAGTATAAATCCTTAGAAAATTATCCCCCAGTGTCTCCATCTGCTGGCGGTATTGAATAAGCATTGCTGCACTGATGGGGTATGCATTAGACGAAAAAAAAGAAGAAAAAGAAGAATAATACGCCCAGAAAAGAGGCGAAAAGGAGAAAAACGTAAAAAAACGTGAAAAAAAAGTAAGAGGAAGAGAAGGGAAAAAAAGGTGGAAATGGGTTTAAAAGTGATTTCGGCGGAGATATATATATATATATATATATATATATATATATATATATATATACGCGCACACACACACATATATATAAACGTATTCTCCGTTGAGATATTGCAGCCGCTGCTGTGTCCAGGCCCAGGAGCCTTAGCACTGTGCTGTGATGTCACTCAATACCACTGACATCACTAGGTGTAAACAACATCTCTCCTTTGCTGTGTATGTGACTATGGAGCTGTTTGGTGATGTCGTCTATTATGGCCTTCATAGAAGCAACAGGAGATTGTTGCATCCATCTAGAACCCTCAGAACTACAGTGCTATGATGTCACTCACTTCCACAGGCCTTGCAGAGTGTAAACAACAACAACCCAGCTTTGTCGTGTATGTAACCATAGGGATTGTGATGTCACCTAGAACCTTCACAGCAGCGACAGCTTTATGAGGAGCATCAGCACTGCTCTGCCTGAGCAGAACCATCACCGCCATAGGTTGTCAAATAACCCGGATTTAACCCACACAGGTAAGTCCAATGGGGTGCAGGCATGTCCTCTATGCTTACAGCTTCCCGTGGGTGTTGGTTTGATACCGTTTGGGGACAGCCAAGGAGGCATCTGCAGGCAACAAAGGTAGGTGTGTGCTTGTGTGTGTGTTTCCTATGCAGATCCTAAGCCCAGTGTCACATGCAAGTAGGAGGAGTAAGAAGGGTTCCTGGCAAATCCGGGTTATGGATTGCATTTAAAAAGGCCCCGTGGGAGTGCAATGGGCCCCTGTCTTGCTGCTTAGCAATAATGGTATGGGTTTAGGTTCTGCTGTGTGTACTGGTGGTTGACTGCCCCCCAGCCCAGAGTGTGCATGGAAAATTGTCTGGCAGCCTCCCTGACAGCAAGCAGTGATAGTGCCCATGAAGGGGACCTTGTTGGGCCCGCCCCTTTCACGGTTATCGCTTCTCGGCCTTTTGGCTAAGATCAAGTGTAGTATCTGTTCTTATCAGTTTAATATCTGATACGTCCCCTATCTGGGGACCATATATTAAATGGATTTTTGAGAACGGGGGCCGATTTCGAAGCTTGCTTCCGTCGCCCTATGCATTGACCCGATATGGCAGTATCTTCGGGTACAGTGCACCACCCCCTTACAGGGTTAAAAAGAAAGATTCCTACTTTCATTGCTACCTGCTTGCTGGCTAGCCAGCTAGCCAGCCCTGTGGGCCTTGCTGCTGCTGCTGCTGCTGCTGCAGCCAAAAAACAAAAGGTGGTGCTGCTGCTGCTTCTGCTGCTTCTGCTTGTGTCTGGCCGCTGTTGGAGCGTCCAGGCACAGGACTTCTGCTGCTGCTGACTAAATGGCCTCCTTAATTGGATCATTTGAGTAGCCAGCACACCTGTGCAGGTAGGGCATGACATGATAGGCAGCTGCCTTGATAGCGGGTGGGTGCTGAATGTTCCTAATTGACAAAATAAGATTAATGCTTATGAAGAAATATAAAATCTCATCCCTTCCCCAATATCGCGCCACACCCCTACCCCTTAATTCCCTGGTTGAACTTGATGGACATATGTCTTTTTTCGACCGTACTAACTATGTAACTATGTAACATAACATGGGGGGGTCTCCTGGCTGTTCACACAGGTGTGTCATTGCTGTACATTGACCATGCATTGCTTCTGTGGTATTGCAAAGGCAAAGACAAATGCTTCCAGCCATCCATTGCACTAATGGATTGGTCATCAGCTGGCTGTCTATGTCCCGCATCAATATAGACCAAAGTACAGAGGGTTAGGCTATGCTATAGTGCACCTACCTGATGCATCAGAAGGTGCGAGGCCCTTGCTAAATTCTGTGCACAGACTTTGAGATCTATGCTTTAGACTGTATCTAAACCTGCTCCAACATGGACTGACATTCTGGCCTACTTTCAGCCGATGCGACTTGTCTGTCGCTGAACAGTCGCTTTTTATGTATTCAGCACCTATGTATAATGTTGTAAAAATGCTCTAGAAGCTAAAGTCGCAGAAATGTCACACATATTTGGCCTGCAACTTTCTGTGCGACAAATTCAGACAGGAAAAATCAGTATAAATCCTTAGAAAATTATCCCCCAGTGTCTCCATCTGCTGGCGGTATTGAATAAGCATTGCTGCACTGATGGGGTATGCATTAGACGAAAAAAAAGAAGAAAAAGAAGAATAATACGCCCAGAAAAGAGGCGAAAAGGAGAAAAACGTAAAAAAACGTGAAAAAAAAGTAAGAGGAAGAGAAGGGAAAAAAAGGTGGAAATGGGTTTAAAAGTGATTTCGGCGGAGAAATATATATATATATATATATATATATATATATATATATATACGCGCACACACACACATATATATAAACGTATTCTCCGTTGAGATATTGCAGCCGCTGCTGTGTCCAGGCCCAGGAGCCTTAGCACTGTGCTGTGATGTCACTCAATACCACTGACATCACTAGGTGTAAACAACATCTCTCCTTTGCTGTGTATGTGACTATGGAGCTGTTTGGTGATGTCGTCTATTATGGCCTTCATAGAAGCAACAGGAGATTGTTGCATCCATCTAGAACCCTCAGAACTACAGTGCTATGATGTCACTCACTTCCACAGGCCTTGCAGAGTGTAAACAACAACAACCCAGCTTTGTCGTGTATGTAACCATAGGGATTGTGATGTCACCTAGAACCTTCACAGCAGCGACAGCTTTATGAGGAGCATCAGCACTGCTCTGCCTGAGCAGAACCATCACCGCCATAGGTTGTCAAATAACCCGGATTTAACCCACACAGGTAAGTCCAATGGGGTGCAGGCATGTCCTCTATGCTTACAGCTTCCCGTGGGTGTTGGTTTGATACCGTTTGGGGACAGCCAAGGAGGCATCTGCAGGCAACAAAGGTAGGTGTGTGCTTGTGTGTGTGTTTCCTATGCAGATCCTAAGCCCAGTGTCACATGCAAGTAGGAGGAGTAAGAAGGGTTCCTGGCAAATCCGGGTTATGGATTGCATTTAAAAAGGCCCCGTGGGAGTGCAATGGGCCCCTGTCTTGCTGCTTAGCAATAATGGTATGGGTTTAGGTTCTGCTGTGTGTACTGGTGGTTGACTGCCCCCCAGCCCAGAGTGTGCATGGAAAATTGTCTGGCAGCCTCCCTGACAGCAAGCAGTGATAGTGCCCATGAAGGGGACCTTGTTGGGCCCGCCCCTTTCACGGTTATCGCTTCTCGGCCTTTTGGCTAAGATCAAGTGTAGTATCTGTTCTTATCAGTTTAATATCTGATACGTCCCCTATCTGGGGACCATATATTAAATGGATTTTTGAGAACGGGGGCCGATTTCGAAGCTTGCTTCCGTCGCCCTATGCATTGACCCGATATGGCAGTATCTTCGGGTACAGTGCACCACCCCCTTACAGGGTTAAAAAGAAAGATTCCTACTTTCATTGCTACCTGCTTGCTGGCTAGCCAGCTAGCCAGCCCTGTGGGCCTTGCTGCTGCTGCTGCTGCTGCTGCAGCCAAAAAACAAAAGGTGGTGCTGCTGCTGCTTCTGCTGCTTCTGCTTGTGTCTGGCCGCTGTTGGAGCGTCCAGGCACAGGACTTCTGCTGCTGCTGACTAAATGGCCTCCTTAATTGGATCATTTGAGTAGCCAGCACACCTGTGCAGGTAGGGCATGACATGATAGGCAGCTGCCTTGATAGCGGGTGGGTGCTGAATGTTCCTAATTGACAAAATAAGATTAATGCTTATGAAGAAATATAAAATCTCATCCCTTCCCCAATATCGCGCCACACCCCTACCCCTTAATTCCCTGGTTGAACTTGATGGACATATGTCTTTTTTCGACCGTACTAACTATGTAACTATGTAACATAACATGGGGGGGTCTCCTGGCTGTTCACACAGGTGTGTCATTGCTGTACATTGACCATGCATTGCTTCTGTGGTATTGCAAAGGCAAAGACAAATGCTTCCAGCCATCCATTGCACTAATGGATTGGTCATCAGCTGGCTGTCTATGTCCCGCATCAATATAGACCAAAGTACAGAGGGTTAGGCTATGCTATAGTGCACCTACCTGATGCATCAGAAGGTGCGAGGCCCTTGCTAAATTCTGTGCACAGACTTTGAGATCTATGCTTTAGACTGTATCTAAACCTGCTCCAACATGGACTGACATTCTGGCCTACTTTCAGCCGATGCGACTTGTCTGTCGCTGAACAGTCGCTTTTTATGTATTCAGCACCTATGTATAATGTTGTAAAAATGCTCTAGAAGCTAAAGTCGCAGAAATGTCACACATATTTGGCCTGCAACTTTCTGTGCGACAAATTCAGACAGGAAAAATCAGTATAAATCCTTAGAAAATTATCCCCCAGTGTCTCCATCTGCTGGCGGTATTGAATAAGCATTGCTGCACTGATGGGGTATGCATTAGACGAAAAAAAAGAAGAAAAAGAAGAATAATACGCCCAGAAAAGAGGCGAAAAGGAGAAAAACGTAAAAAAACGTGAAAAAAAAGTAAGAGGAAGAGAAGGGAAAAAAAGGTGGAAATGGGTTTAAAAGTGATTTCGGCGGAGATATATATATATATATATATATATATATATATATATATATATATACGCGCACACACACACATATATATAAACGTATTCTCCGTTGAGATATTGCAGCCGCTGCTGTGTCCAGGCCCAGGAGCCTTAGCACTGTGCTGTGATGTCACTCAATACCACTGACATCACTAGGTGTAAACAACATCTCTCCTTTGCTGTGTATGTGACTATGGAGCTGTTTGGTGATGTCGTCTATTATGGCCTTCATAGAAGCAACAGGAGATTGTTGCATCCATCTAGAACCCTCAGAACTACAGTGCTATGATGTCACTCACTTCCACAGGCCTTGCAGAGTGTAAACAACAACAACCCAGCTTTGTCGTGTATGTAACCATAGGGATTGTGATGTCACCTAGAACCTTCACAGCAGCGACAGCTTTATGAGGAGCATCAGCACTGCTCTGCCTGAGCAGAACCATCACCGCCATAGTTGTCAAATAACCCGGATTTAACCCACACAGGTAAGTCCAATGGGGTGCAGGCATGTCCTCTATGCTTACAGCTTCCCGTGGGTGTTGGTTTGATACCGTTTGGGGACAGCCAAGGAGGCATCTGCAGGCAACAAAGGTAGGTGTGTGCTTGTGTGTGTGTTTCCTATGCAGATCCTAAGCCCAGTGTCACATGCAAGTAGGAGGAGTAAGAAGGGTTCCTGGCAAATCCGGGTTATGGATTGCATTTAAAAAGGCCCCGTGGGAGTGCAATGGGCCCCTGTCTTGCTGCTTAGCAATAATGGTATGGGTTTAGGTTCTGCTGTGTGTACTGGTGGTTGACTGCCCCCCAGCCCAGAGTGTGCATGGAAAATTGTCTGGCAGCCTCCCTGACAGCAAGCAGTGATAGTGCCCATGAAGGGGACCTTGTTGGGCCCGCCCCTTTCACGGTTATCGCTTCTCGGCCTTTTGGCTAAGATCAAGTGTAGTATCTGTTCTTATCAGTTTAATATCTGATACGTCCCCTATCTGGGGACCATATATTAAATGGATTTTTGAGAACGGGGGCCGATTTCGAAGCTTGCTTCCGTCGCCCTATGCATTGACCCGATATGGCAGTATCTTCGGGTACAGTGCACCACCCCCTTACAGGGTTAAAAAGAAAGATTCCTACTTTCATTGCTACCTGCTTGCTGGCTAGCCAGCTAGCCAGCCCTGTGGGCCTTGCTGCTGCTGCTGCTGCTGCTGCAGCCAAAAAACAAAAGGTGGTGCTGCTGCTGCTTCTGCTGCTTCTGCTTGTGTCTGGCCGCTGTTGGAGCGTCCAGGCACAGGACTTCTGCTGCTGCTGACTAAATGGCCTCCTTAATTGGATCATTTGAGTAGCCAGCACACCTGTGCAGGTAGGGCATGACATGATAGGCAGCTGCCTTGATAGCGGGTGGGTGCTGAATGTTCCTAATTGACAAAATAAGATTAATGCTTATGAAGAAATATAAAATCTCATCCCTTCCCCAATATCGCGCCACACCCCTACCCCTTAATTCCCTGGTTGAACTTGATGGACATATGTCTTTTTTCGACCGTACTAACTATGTAACTATGTAACATAACATGGGGGGGTCTCCTGGCTGTTCACACAGGTGTGTCATTGCTGTACATTGACCATGCATTGCTTCTGTGGTATTGCAAAGGCAAAGACAAATGCTTCCAGCCATCCATTGCACTAATGGATTGGTCATCAGCTGGCTGTCTATGTCCCGCATCAATATAGACCAAAGTACAGAGGGTTAGGCTATGCTATAGTGCACCTACCTGATGCATCAGAAGGTGCGAGGCCCTTGCTAAATTCTGTGCACAGACTTTGAGATCTATGCTTTAGACTGTATCTAAACCTGCTCCAACATGGACTGACATTCTGGCCTACTTTCAGCCGATGCGACTTGTCTGTCGCTGAACAGTCGCTTTTTATGTATTCAGCACCTATGTATAATGTTGTAAAAATGCTCTAGAAGCTAAAGTCGCAGAAATGTCACACATATTTGGCCTGCAACTTTCTGTGCGACAAATTCAGACAGGAAAAATCAGTATAAATCCTTAGAAAATTATCCCCCAGTGTCTCCATCTGCTGGCGGTATTGAATAAGCATTGCTGCACTGATGGGGTATGCATTAGACGAAAAAAAAGAAGAAAAAGAAGAATAATACGCCCAGAAAAGAGGCGAAAAGGAGAAAAACGTAAAAAAACGTGAAAAAAAAGTAAGAGGAAGAGAAGGGAAAAAAAGGTGGAAATGGGTTTAAAAGTGATTTCGGCGGAGAAATATATATATATATATATATATATATATATATATATATATATATATACGCGCACACACACACATATATATAAACGTATTCTCCGTTGAGATATTGCAGCCGCTGCTGTGTCCAGGCCCAGGAGCCTTAGCACTGTGCTGTGATGTCACTCAATACCACTGACATCACTAGGTGTAAACAACATCTCTCCTTTGCTGTGTATGTGACTATGGAGCTGTTTGGTGATGTCGTCTATTATGGCCTTCATAGAAGCAACAGGAGATTGTTGCATCCATCTAGAACCCTCAGAACTACAGTGCTATGATGTCACTCACTTCCACAGGCCTTGCAGAGTGTAAACAACAACAACCCAGCTTTGTCGTGTATGTAACCATAGGGATTGTGATGTCACCTAGAACCTTCACAGCAGCGACAGCTTTATGAGGAGCATCAGCACTGCTCTGCCTGAGCAGAACCATCACCGCCATAGGTTGTCAAATAACCCGGATTTAACCCACACAGGTAAGTCCAATGGGGTGCAGGCATGTCCTCTATGCTTACAGCTTCCCGTGGGTGTTGGTTTGATACCGTTTGGGGACAGCCAAGGAGGCATCTGCAGGCAACAAAGGTAGGTGTGTGCTTGTGTGTGTGTTTCCTATGCAGATCCTAAGCCCAGTGTCACATGCAAGTAGGAGGAGTAAGAAGGGTTCCTGGCAAATCCGGGTTATGGATTGCATTTAAAAAGGCCCCGTGGGAGTGCAATGGGCCCCTGTCTTGCTGCTTAGCAATAATGGTATGGGTTTAGGTTCTGCTGTGTGTACTGGTGGTTGACTGCCCCCCAGCCCAGAGTGTGCATGGAAAATTGTCTGGCAGCCTCCCTGACAGCAAGCAGTGATAGTGCCCATGAAGGGGACCTTGTTGGGCCCGCCCCTTTCACGGTTATCGCTTCTCGGCCTTTTGGCTAAGATCAAGTGTAGTATCTGTTCTTATCAGTTTAATATCTGATACGTCCCCTATCTGGGGACCATATATTAAATGGATTTTTGAGAACGGGGGCCGATTTCGAAGCTTGCTTCCGTCGCCCTATGCATTGACCCGATATGGCAGTATCTTCGGGTACAGTGCACCACCCCCTTACAGGGTTAAAAAGAAAGATTCCTACTTTCATTGCTACCTGCTTGCTGGCTAGCCAGCTAGCCAGCCCTGTGGGCCTTGCTGCTGCTGCTGCTGCTGCTGCAGCCAAAAAACAAAAGGTGGTGCTGCTGCTGCTTCTGCTGCTTCTGCTTGTGTCTGGCCGCTGTTGGAGCGTCCAGGCACAGGACTTCTGCTGCTGCTGACTAAATGGCCTCCTTAATTGGATCATTTGAGTAGCCAGCACACCTGTGCAGGTAGGGCATGACATGATAGGCAGCTGCCTTGATAGCGGGTGGGTGCTGAATGTTCCTAATTGACAAAATAAGATTAATGCTTATGAAGAAATATAAAATCTCATCCCTTCCCCAATATCGCGCCACACCCCTACCCCTTAATTCCCTGGTTGAACTTGATGGACATATGTCTTTTTTCGACCGTACTAACTATGTAACTATGTAACATAACATGGGGGGGTCTCCTGGCTGTTCACACAGGTGTGTCATTGCTGTACATTGACCATGCATTGCTTCTGTGGTATTGCAAAGGCAAAGACAAATGCTTCCAGCCATCCATTGCACTAATGGATTGGTCATCAGCTGGCTGTCTATGTCCCGCATCAATATAGACCAAAGTACAGAGGGTTAGGCTATGCTATAGTGCACCTACCTGATGCATCAGAAGGTGCGAGGCCCTTGCTAAATTCTGTGCACAGACTTTGAGATCTATGCTTTAGACTGTATCTAAACCTGCTCCAACATGGACTGACATTCTGGCCTACTTTCAGCCGATGCGACTTGTCTGTCGCTGAACAGTCGCTTTTTATGTATTCAGCACCTATGTATAATGTTGTAAAAATGCTCTAGAAGCTAAAGTCGCAGAAATGTCACACATATTTGGCCTGCAACTTTCTGTGCGACAAATTCAGACAGGAAAAATCAGTATAAATCCTTAGAAAATTATCCCCCAGTGTCTCCATCTGCTGGCGGTATTGAATAAGCATTGCTGCACTGATGGGGTATGCATTAGACGAAAAAAAAGAAGAAAAAGAAGAATAATACGCCCAGAAAAGAGGCGAAAAGGAGAAAAACGTAAAAAAACGTGAAAAAAAAGTAAGAGGAAGAGAAGGGAAAAAAAGGTGGAAATGGGTTTAAAAGTGATTTCGGCGGAGAATATATATATATATATATATATATATATATATATATATATATATACGCGCACACACACACATATATATAAACGTATTCTCCGTTGAGATATTGCAGCCGCTGCTGTGTCCAGGCCCAGGAGCCTTAGCACTGTGCTGTGATGTCACTCAATACCACTGACATCACTAGGTGTAAACAACATCTCTCCTTTGCTGTGTATGTGACTATGGAGCTGTTTGGTGATGTCGTCTATTATGGCCTTCATAGAAGCAACAGGAGATTGTTGCATCCATCTAGAACCCTCAGAACTACAGTGCTATGATGTCACTCACTTCCACAGGCCTTGCAGAGTGTAAACAACAACAACCCAGCTTTGTCGTGTATGTAACCATAGGGATTGTGATGTCACCTAGAACCTTCACAGCAGCGACAGCTTTATGAGGAGCATCAGCACTGCTCTGCCTGAGCAGAACCATCACCGCCATAGGTTGTCAAATAACCCGGATTTAACCCACACAGGTAAGTCCAATGGGGTGCAGGCATGTCCTCTATGCTTACAGCTTCCCGTGGGTGTTGGTTTGATACCGTTTGGGGACAGCCAAGGAGGCATCTGCAGGCAACAAAGGTAGGTGTGTGCTTGTGTGTGTGATTCCTATGCAGATCCTAAGCCCAGTGTCACATGCAAGTAGGAGGAGTAAGAAGGGTTCCTGGCAAATCCGGGTTATGGATTGCATTTAAAAAGGCCCCGTGGGAGTGCAATGGGCCCCTGTCTTGCTGCTTAGCAATAATGGTATGGGTTTAGGTTCTGCTGTGTGTACTGGTGGTTGACTGCCCCCCAGCCCAGAGTGTGCATGGAAAATTGTCTGGCAGCCTCCCTGACAGCAAGCAGTGATAGTGCCCATGAAGGGGACCTTGTTGGGCCCGCCCCTTTCACGGTTATCGCTTCTCGGCCTTTTGGCTAAGATCAAGTGTAGTATCTGTTCTTATCAGTTTAATATCTGATACGTCCCCTATCTGGGGACCATATATTAAATGGATTTTTGAGAACGGGGGCCGATTTCGAAGCTTGCTTCCGTCGCCCTATGCATTGACCCGATATGGCAGTATCTTCGGGTACAGTGCACCACCCCCTTACAGGGTTAAAAAGAAAGATTCCTACTTTCATTGCTACCTGCTTGCTGGCTAGCCAGCTAGCCAGCCCTGTGGGCCTTGCTGCTGCTGCTGCTGCTGCTGCAGCCAAAAAACAAAAGGTGGTGCTGCTGCTGCTTCTGCTGCTTCTGCTTGTGTCTGGCCGCTGTTGGAGCGTCCAGGCACAGGACTTCTGCTGCTGCTGACTAAATGGCCTCCTTAATTGGATCATTTGAGTAGCCAGCACACCTGTGCAGGTAGGGCATGACATGATAGGCAGCTGCCTTGATAGCGGGTGGGTGCTGAATGTTCCTAATTGACAAAATAAGATTAATGCTTATGAAGAAATATAAAATCTCATCCCTTCCCCAATATCGCGCCACACCCCTACCCCTTAATTCCCTGGTTGAACTTGATGGACATATGTCTTTTTTCGACCGTACTAACTATGTAACTATGTAACATAACATGGGGGGGTCTCCTGGCTGTTCACACAGGTGTGTCATTGCTGTACATTGACCATGCATTGCTTCTGTGGTATTGCAAAGGCAAAGACAAATGCTTCCAGCCATCCATTGCACTAATGGATTGGTCATCAGCTGGCTGTCTATGTCCCGCATCAATATAGACCAAAGTACAGAGGGTTAGGCTATGCTATAGTGCACCTACCTGATGCATCAGAAGGTGCGAGGCCCTTGCTAAATTCTGTGCACAGACTTTGAGATCTATGCTTTAGACTGTATCTAAACCTGCTCCAACATGGACTGACATTCTGGCCTACTTTCAGCCGATGCGACTTGTCTGTCGCTGAACAGTCGCTTTTTATGTATTCAGCACCTATGTATAATGTTGTAAAAATGCTCTAGAAGCTAAAGTCGCAGAAATGTCACACATATTTGGCCTGCAACTTTCTGTGCGACAAATTCAGACAGGAAAAATCAGTATAAATCCTTAGAAAATTATCCCCCAGTGTCTCCATCTGCTGGCGGTATTGAATAAGCATTGCTGCACTGATGGGGTATGCATTAGACGAAAAAAAAGAAGAAAAAGAAGAATAATACGCCCAGAAAAGAGGCGAAAAGGAGAAAAACGTAAAAAAACGTGAAAAAAAAGTAAGAGGAAGAGAAGGGAAAAAAAGGTGGAAATGGGTTTAAAAGTGATTTCGGCGGAGAAATATATATATATATATATATATATATATATATATATATATATATACGCGCACACACACACATATATATAAACGTATTCTCCGTTGAGATATTGCAGCCGCTGCTGTGTCCAGGCCCAGGAGCCTTAGCACTGTGCTGTGATGTCACTCAATACCACTGACATCACTAGGTGTAAACAACATCTCTCCTTTGCTGTGTATGTGACTATGGAGCTGTTTGGTGATGTCGTCTATTATGGCCTTCATAGAAGCAACAGGAGATTGTTGCATCCATCTAGAACCCTCAGAACTACAGTGCTATGATGTCACTCACTTCCACAGGCCTTGCAGAGTGTAAACAACAACAACCCAGCTTTGTCGTGTATGTAACCATAGGGATTGTGATGTCACCTAGAACCTTCACAGCAGCGACAGCTTTATGAGGAGCATCAGCACTGCTCTGCCTGAGCAGAACCATCACCGCCATAGGTTGTCAAATAACCCGGATTTAACCCACACAGGTAAGTCCAATGGGGTGCAGGCATGTCCTCTATGCTTACAGCTTCCCGTGGGTGTTGGTTTGATACCGTTTGGGGACAGCCAAGGAGGCATCTGCAGGCAACAAAGGTAGGTGTGTGCTTGTGTGTGTGTTTCCTATGCAGATCCTAAGCCCAGTGTCACATGCAAGTAGGAGGAGTAAGAAGGGTTCCTGGCAAATCCGGGTTATGGATTGCATTTAAAAAGGCCCCGTGGGAGTGCAATGGGCCCCTGTCTTGCTGCTTAGCAATAATGGTATGGGTTTAGGTTCTGCTGTGTGTACTGGTGGTTGACTGCCCCCCAGCCCAGAGTGTGCATGGAAAATTGTCTGGCAGCCTCCCTGACAGCAAGCAGTGATAGTGCCCATGAAGGGGACCTTGTTGGGCCCGCCCCTTTCACGGTTATCGCTTCTCGGCCTTTTGGCTAAGATCAAGTGTAGTATCTGTTCTTATCAGTTTAATATCTGATACGTCCCCTATCTGGGGACCATATATTAAATGGATTTTTGAGAACGGGGGCCGATTTCGAAGCTTGCTTCCGTCGCCCTATGCATTGACCCGATATGGCAGTATCTTCGGGTACAGTGCACCACCCCCTTACAGGGTTAAAAAGAAAGATTCCTACTTTCATTGCTACCTGCTTGCTGGCTAGCCAGCTAGCCAGCCCTGTGGGCCTTGCTGCTGCTGCTGCTGCTGCTGCTGCAGCCAAAAAACAAAAGGTGGTGCTGCTGCTGCTTCTGCTGCTTCTGCTTGTGTCTGGCCGCTGTTGGAGCGTCCAGGCACAGGACTTCTGCTGCTGCTGACTAAATGGCCTCCTTAATTGGATCATTTGAGTAGCCAGCACACCTGTGCAGGTAGGGCATGACATGATAGGCAGCTGCCTTGATAGCGGGTGGGTGCTGAATGTTCCTAATTGACAAAATAAGATTAATGCTTATGAAGAAATATAAAATCTCATCCCTTCCCCAATATCGCGCCACACCCCTACCCCTTAATTCCCTGGTTGAACTTGATGGACATATGTCTTTTTTCGACCGTACTAACTATGTAACTATGTAACATAACATGGGGGGGTCTCCTGGCTGTTCACACAGGTGTGTCATTGCTGTACATTGACCATGCATTGCTTCTGTGGTATTGCAAAGGCAAAGACAAATGCTTCCAGCCATCCATTGCACTAATGGATTGGTCATCAGCTGGCTGTCTATGTCCCGCATCAATATAGACCAAAGTACAGAGGGTTAGGCTATGCTATAGTGCACCTACCTGATGCATCAGAAGGTGCGAGGCCCTTGCTAAATTCTGTGCACAGACTTTGAGATCTATGCTTTAGACTGTATCTAAACCTGCTCCAACATGGACTGACATTCTGGCCTACTTTCAGCCGATGCGACTTGTCTGTCGCTGAACAGTCGCTTTTTATGTATTCAGCACCTATGTATAATGTTGTAAAAATGCTCTAGAAGCTAAAGTCGCAGAAATGTCACACATATTTGGCCTGCAACTTTCTGTGCGACAAATTCAGACAGGAAAAATCAGTATAAATCCTTAGAAAATTATCCCCCAGTGTCTCCATCTGCTGGCGGTATTGAATAAGCATTGCTGCACTGATGGGGTATGCATTAGACGAAAAAAAAGAAGAAAAAGAAGAATAATACGCCCAGAAAAGAGGCGAAAAGGAGAAAAACGTAAAAAAACGTGAAAAAAAAGTAAGAGGAAGAGAAGGGAAAAAAAGGTGGAAATGGGTTTAAAAGTGATTTCGGCGGAGAAATATATATATATATATATATATATATATATATATATATATATATATATATATATATACGCGCACACACACACATATATATAAACGTATTCTCCGTTGAGATATTGCAGCCGCTGCTGTGTCCAGGCCCAGGAGCCTTAGCACTGTGCTGTGATGTCACTCAATACCACTGACATCACTAGGTGTAAACAACATCTCTCCTTTGCTGTGTATGTGACTATGGAGCTGTTTGGTGATGTCGTCTATTATGGCCTTCATAGAAGCAACAGGAGATTGTTGCATCCATCTAGAACCCTCAGAACTACAGTGCTATGATGTCACTCACTTCCACAGGCCTTGCAGAGTGTAAACAACAACAACCCAGCTTTGTCGTGTATGTAACCATAGGGATTGTGATGTCACCTAGAACCTTCACAGCAGCGACAGCTTTATGAGGAGCATCAGCACTGCTCTGCCTGAGCAGAACCATCACCGCCATAGGTTGTCAAATAACCCGGATTTAACCCACACAGGTAAGTCCAATGGGGTGCAGGCATGTCCTCTATGCTTACAGCTTCCCGTGGGTGTTGGTTTGATACCGTTTGGGGACAGCCAAGGAGGCATCTGCAGGCAACAAAGGTAGGTGTGTGCTTGTGTGTGTGTTTCCTATGCAGATCCTAAGCCCAGTGTCACATGCAAGTAGGAGGAGTAAGAAGGGTTCCTGGCAAATCCGGGTTATGGATTGCATTTAAAAAGGCCCCGTGGGAGTGCAATGGGCCCCTGTCTTGCTGCTTAGCAATAATGGTATGGGTTTAGGTTCTGCTGTGTGTACTGGTGGTTGACTGCCCCCCAGCCCAGAGTGTGCATGGAAAATTGTCTGGCAGCCTCCCTGACAGCAAGCAGTGATAGTGCCCATGAAGGGGACCTTGTTGGGCCCGCCCCTTTCACGGTTATCGCTTCTCGGCCTTTTGGCTAAGATCAAGTGTAGTATCTGTTCTTATCAGTTTAATATCTGATACGTCCCCTATCTGGGGACCATATATTAAATGGATTTTTGAGAACGGGGGCCGATTTCGAAGCTTGCTTCCGTCGCCCTATGCATTGACCCGATATGGCAGTATCTTCGGGTACAGTGCACCACCCCCTTACAGGGTTAAAAAGAAAGATTCCTACTTTCATTGCTACCTGCTTGCTGGCTAGCCAGCTAGCCAGCCCTGTGGGCCTTGCTGCTGCTGCTGCTGCTGCAGCCAAAAAACAAAAGGTGGTGCTGCTGCTGCTTCTGCTGCTTCTGCTTGTGTCTGGCCGCTGTTGGAGCGTCCAGGCACAGGACTTCTGCTGCTGCTGACTAAATGGCCTCCTTAATTGGATCATTTGAGTAGCCAGCACACCTGTGCAGGTAGGGCATGACATGATAGGCAGCTGCCTTGATAGCGGGTGGGTGCTGAATGTTCCTAATTGACAAAATAAGATTAATGCTTATGAAGAAATATAAAATCTCATCCCTTCCCCAATATCGCGCCACACCCCTACCCCTTAATTCCCTGGTTGAACTTGATGGACATATGTCTTTTTTCGACCGTACTAACTATGTAACTATGTAACATAACATGGGGGGGTCTCCTGGCTGTTCACACAGGTGTGTCATTGCTGTACATTGACCATGCATTGCTTCTGTGGTATTGCAAAGGCAAAGACAAATGCTTCCAGCCATCCATTGCACTAATGGATTGGTCATCAGCTGGCTGTCTATGTCCCGCATCAATATAGACCAAAGTACAGAGGGTTAGGCTATGCTATAGTGCACCTACCTGATGCATCAGAAGGTGCGAGGCCCTTGCTAAATTCTGTGCACAGACTTTGAGATCTATGCTTTAGACTGTATCTAAACCTGCTCCAACATGGACTGACATTCTGGCCTACTTTCAGCCGATGCGACTTGTCTGTCGCTGAACAGTCGCTTTTTATGTATTCAGCACCTATGTATAATGTTGTAAAAATGCTCTAGAAGCTAAAGTCGCAGAAATGTCACACATATTTGGCCTGCAACTTTCTGTGCGACAAATTCAGACAGGAAAAATCAGTATAAATCCTTAGAAAATTATCCCCCAGTGTCTCCATCTGCTGGCGGTATTGAATAAGCATTGCTGCACTGATGGGGTATGCATTAGACGAAAAAAAAGAAGAAAAAGAAGAATAATACGCCCAGAAAAGAGGCGAAAAGGAGAAAAACGTAAAAAAACGTGAAAAAAAAGTAAGAGGAAGAGAAGGGAAAAAAAGGTGGAAATGGGTTTAAAAGTGATTTCGGCGGAGAAATATATATATATATATATATATATATATATATATATATATATATACGCGCACACACACACACATATATATAAACGTATTCTCCGTTGAGATATTGCAGCCGCTGCTGTGTCCAGGCCCAGGAGCCTTAGCACTGTGCTGTGATGTCACTCAATACCACTGACATCACTAGGTGTAAACAACATCTCTCCTTTGCTGTGTATGTGACTATGGAGCTGTTTGGTGATGTCGTCTATTATGGCCTTCATAGAAGCAACAGGAGATTGTTGCATCCATCTAGAACCCTCAGAACTACAGTGCTATGATGTCACTCACTTCCACAGGCCTTGCAGAGTGTAAACAACAACAACCCAGCTTTGTCGTGTATGTAACCATAGGGATTGTGATGTCACCTAGAACCTTCACAGCAGCGACAGCTTTATGAGGAGCATCAGCACTGCTCTGCCTGAGCAGAACCATCACCGCCATAGGTTGTCAAATAACCCGGATTTAACCCACACAGGTAAGTCCAATGGGGTGCAGGCATGTCCTCTATGCTTACAGCTTCCCGTGGGTGTTGGTTTGATACCGTTTGGGGACAGCCAAGGAGGCATCTGCAGGCAACAAAGGTAGGTGTGTGCTTGTGTGTGTGTTTCCTATGCAGATCCTAAGCCCAGTGTCACATGCAAGTAGGAGGAGTAAGAAGGGTTCCTGGCAAATCCGGGTTATGGATTGCATTTAAAAAGGCCCCGTGGGAGTGCAATGGGCCCCTGTCTTGCTGCTTAGCAATAATGGTATGGGTTTAGGTTCTGCTGTGTGTACTGGTGGTTGACTGCCCCCCAGCCCAGAGTGTGCATGGAAAATTGTCTGGCAGCCTCCCTGACAGCAAGCAGTGATAGTGCCCATGAAGGGGACCTTGTTGGGCCCGCCCCTTTCACGGTTATCGCTTCTCGGCCTTTTGGCTAAGATCAAGTGTAGTATCTGTTCTTATCAGTTTAATATCTGATACGTCCCCTATCTGGGGACCATATATTAAATGGATTTTTGAGAACGGGGGCCGATTTCGAAGCTTGCTTCCGTCGCCCTATGCATTGACCCGATATGGCAGTATCTTCGGGTACAGTGCACCACCCCCTTACAGGGTTAAAAAGAAAGATTCCTACTTTCATTGCTACCTGCTTGCTGGCTAGCCAGCTAGCCAGCCCTGTGGGCCTTGCTGCTGCTGCTGCTGCTGCTGCTGCAGCCAAAAAACAAAAGGTGGTGCTGCTGCTGCTTCTGCTGCTTCTGCTTGTGTCTGGCCGCTGTTGGAGCGTCCAGGCACAGGACTTCTGCTGCTGCTGACTAAATGGCCTCCTTAATTGGATCATTTGAGTAGCCAGCACACCTGTGCAGGTAGGGCATGACATGATAGGCAGCTGCCTTGATAGCGGGTGGGTGCTGAATGTTCCTAATTGACAAAATAAGATTAATGCTTATGAAGAAATATAAAATCTCATCCCTTCCCCAATATCGCGCCACACCCCTACCCCTTAATTCCCTGGTTGAACTTGATGGACATATGTCTTTTTTCGACCGTACTAACTATGTAACTATGTAACATAACATGGGGGGGTCTCCTGGCTGTTCACACAGGTGTGTCATTGCTGTACATTGACCATGCATTGCTTCTGTGGTATTGCAAAGGCAAAGACAAATGCTTCCAGCCATCCATTGCACTAATGGATTGGTCATCAGCTTGCTGTCTATGTCCCGCATCAATATAGACCAAAGTACAGAGGGTTAGGCTATGCTATAGTGCACCTACCTGATGCATCAGAAGGTGCGAGGCCCTTGCTAAATTCTGTGCACAGACTTTGAGATCTATGGTTTAGACTGTATCTAAACCTGCTCCAACATGGACTGACATTCTGGCCTACTTTCAGCCGATGCGACTTGTCTGTCGCTGAACAGTCGCTTTTTATGTATTCAGCACCTATGTATAATGTTGTAAAAATGCTCTAGAAGCTAAAGTCGCAGAAATGTCACACATATTTGGCCTGCAACTTTCTGTGCGACAAATTCAGACAGGAAAAATCAGTATAAATCCTTAGAAAATTATCCCCCAGTGTCTCCATCTGCTGGCGGTATTGAATAAGCATTGCTGCACTGATGGGGTATGCATTAGACGAAAAAAAAGAAGAAAAAGAAGAATAATACGCCCAGAAAAGAGGCGAAAAGGAGAAAAACGTAAAAAAACGTGAAAAAAAAGTAAGAGGAAGAGAAGGGAAAAAAAGGTGGAAATGGGTTTAAAAGTGATTTCGGCGGAGAAATATATATATATATATATATATATATATATATATATATATATACGCGCACACACACACATATATATAAACGTATTCTCCGTTGAGATATTGCAGCCGCTGCTGTGTCCAGGCCCAGGAGCCTTAGCACTGTGCTGTGATGTCACTCAATACCACTGACATCACTAGGTGTAAACAACATCTCTCCTTTGCTGTGTATGTGACTATGGAGCTGTTTGGTGATGTCGTCTATTATGGCCTTCATAGAAGCAACAGGAGATTGTTGCATCCATCTAGAACCCTCAGAACTACAGTGCTATGATGTCACTCACTTCCACAGGCCTTGCAGAGTGTAAACAACAACAACCCAGCTTTGTCGTGTATGTAACCATAGGGATTGTGATGTCACCTAGAACCTTCACAGCAGCGACAGCTTTATGAGGAGCATCAGCACTGCTCTGCCTGAGCAGAACCATCACCGCCATAGGTTGTCAAATAACCCGGATTTAACCCACACAGGTAAGTCCAATGGGGTGCAGGCATGTCCTCTATGCTTACAGCTTCCCGTGGGTGTTGGTTTGATACCGTTTGGGGACAGCCAAGGAGGCATCTGCAGGCAACAAAGGTAGGTGTGTGCTTGTGTGTGTGTTTCCTATGCAGATCCTAAGCCCAGTGTCACATGCAAGTAGGAGGAGTAAGAAGGGTTCCTGGCAAATCCGGGTTATGGATTGCATTTAAAAAGGCCCCGTGGGAGTGCAATGGGCCCCTGTCTTGCTGCTTAGCAATAATGGTATGGGTTTAGGTTCTGCTGTGTGTACTGGTGGTTGACTGCCCCCCAGCCCAGAGTGTGCATGGAAAATTGTCTGGCAGCCTCCCTGACAGCAAGCAGTGATAGTGCCCATGAAGGGGACCTTGTTGGGCCCGCCCCTTTCACGGTTATCGCTTCTCGGCCTTTTGGCTAAGATCAAGTGTAGTATCTGTTCTTATCAGTTTAATATCTGATACGTCCCCTATCTGGGGACCATATATTAAATGGATTTTTGAGAACGGGGGCCGATTTCGAAGCTTGCTTCCGTCGCCCTATGCATTGACCCGATATGGCAGTATCTTCGGGTACAGTGCACCACCCCCTTACAGGGTTAAAAAGAAAGATTCCTACTTTCATTGCTACCTGCTTGCTGGCTAGCCAGCTAGCCAGCCCTGTGGGCCTTGCTGCTGCAGCCAAAAAACAAAAGGTGGTGCTGCTGCTGCTGCTTCTGCTGCTTCTGCTTGTGTCTGGCCGCTGTTGGAGCGTCCAGGCACAGGACTTCTGCTGCTGCTGACTAAATGGCCTCCTTAATTGGATCATTTGAGTAGCCAGCACACCTGTGCAGGTAGGGCATGACATGATAGGCAGCTGCCTTGATAGCGGGTGGGTGCTGAATGTTCCTAATTGACAAAATAAGATTAATGCTTATGAAGAAATATAAAATCTCATCCCTTCCCCAATATCGCGCCACACCCCTACCCCTTAATTCCCTGGTTGAACTTGATGGACATATGTCTTTTTTCGACCGTACTAACTATGTAACTATGTAACATAACATGGGGGGGGGTCTCCTGGCTGTTCACACAGGTGTGTCATTGCTGTACATTGACCATGCATTGCTTCTGTGGTATTGCAAAGGCAAAGACAAATGCTTCCAGCCATCCATTGCACTAATGGATTGGTCATCAGCTGGCTGTCTATGTCCCGCATCAATATAGACCAAAGTACAGAGGGTTAGGCTATGCTATTGTGCACCTACCTGATGCATCAGAAGGTGCGAGGCCCTTGCTAAATTCTGTGCACAGACTTTGAGATCTATACTTTAGACTGTATCTAAACCTGCTCCAACATGGACTGACATTCTGGCCTACTTTCAGCCGATGCGACTTGTCTGTCGCTGAACAGTCGCTTTTTATGTATTCAGCACCTATGTATAATGTTGTAAAAATGCTCTAGAAGCTAAAGTCGCAGAAATGTCACACATATTTGGCCTGCAACTTTCTGTGCGACAAATTCAGACAGGAAAAATCAGTATAAATCCTTAGAAAATTATCCCCCAGTGTCTCCATCTGCTGGCGGTATTGAATAAGCATTGCTGCACTGATGGGGTATGCATTAGACGAAAAAAAAGAAGAAAAAGAAGAATAATACGCCCAGAAAAGAGGCGAAAAGGAGAAAAACGTAAAAAAACGTGAAAAAAAAGTAAGAGGAAGAGAAGGGAAAAAAAGGTGGAAATGGGTTTAAAAGTGATTTCGGCGGAGAAATATATATATATATATATATATATATATATACGCGCACACACACACATATATATAAACGTATTCTCCGTTGAGATATTGCAGCCGCTGCTGTGTCCAGGCCCAGGAGCCTTAGCACTGTGCTGTGATGTCACTCAATACCACTGACATCACTAGGTGTAAACAACATCTCTCCTTTGCTGTGTATGTGACTATGGAGCTGTTTGGTGATGTCGTCTATTATGGCCTTCATAGAAGCAACAGGAGATTGTTGCATCCATCTAGAACCCTCAGAACTACAGTGCTATGATGTCACTCACTTCCACAGGCCTTGCAGAGTGTAAACAACAACAACCCAGCTTTGTTGTGTATGTAACCATAGGGATTTGTGATGTCACCTAGAACCTTCACAGCAGCGACAGCTTTATGAGGAGCATCAGCACTGCTCTGCCTGAGCAGAACCATCACCGCCATAGGTTGTCAAATAACCCGGATTTAACCCACACAGGTAAGTCCAATGGGGTGCAGGCATGTCCTCTATGCTTACAGCTTCCCGTGGGTGTTGGTTTGATACCGTTTGGGGACAGCCAAGGAGGCATCTGCAGGCAACAAAGGTAGGTGTGTGCTTGTGTGTGTGTTTCCTATGCAGATCCTAAGCCCAGTGTCACATGCAAGTAGGAGGAGTAAGAAGGGTTCCTGGCAAATCCGGGTTATGGATTGCATTTAAAAAGGCCCCGTGGGAGTGCAATGGGCCCCTGTCTTGCTGCTTAGCAATAATGGTATGGGTTTAGGTTCTGCTGTGTGTACTGGTGGTTGACTGCCCCCCAGCCCAGAGTGTGCATGGAAAATTGTCTGGCAGCCTCCCTGACAGCAAGCAGTGATAGTGCCCATGAAGGGGACCTTGTTGGGCCCGCCCCTTTCACGGTTATCGCTTCTCGGCCTTTTGGCTAAGATCAAGTGTAGTATCTGTTCTTATCAGTTTAATATCTGATACGTCCCCTATCTGGGGACCATATATTAAATGGATTTTTGAGAACGGGGGCCGATTTCGAAGCTTGCTTCCGTCGCCCTATGCATTGACCCGATATGGCAGTATCTTCGGGTACAGTGCACCACCCCCTTACAGGGTTAAAAAGAAAGATTCCTACTTTCATTGCTACCTGCTTGCTGGCTAGCCAGCTAGCCAGCCCTGTGGGCCTTGCTGCTGCAGCCAAAAAACAAAAGGTGGTGCTGCTGCTGCTGCTGCTGCTGCTTCTGCTGCTTCTGCTTGTGTCTGGCCGCTGTTGGAGCGTCCAGGCACAGGACTTCTGCTGCTGCTGACTAAATGGCCTCCTTAATTGGATCATTTGAGTAGCCAGCACACCTGTGCAGGTAGGGCATGACATGATAGGCAGCTGCCTTGATAGCGGGTGGGTGCTGAATGTTCCTAATTGACAAAATAAGATTAATGCTTATGAAGAAATATAAAATCTCATCCCTTCCCCAATATCGCGCCACACCCCTACCCCTTAATTCCCTGGTTGAACTTGATGGACATATGTCTTTTTTCGACCGTACTAACTATGTAACTATGTAACATAACATGGGGGGGGGGGGTCTCCTGGCTGTTCACACAGGTGTGTCATTGCTGTACATTGACCATGCATTGCTTCTGTGGTATTGCAAAGGCAAAGACAAATGCTTCCAGCCATCCATTGCACTAATGGATTGGTCATCAGCTGGCTGTCTATGTCCCGCATCAATATAGACCAAAGTACAGAGGGTTAGGCTATGCTATTGTGCACCTACCTGATGCATCAGAAGGTGCGAGGCCCTTGCTAAATTCTGTGCACAGACTTTGAGATCTATACTTTAGACTGTATCTAAACCTGCTCCAACATGGACTGACATTCTGGCCTACTTTCAGCCGATGCGACTTGTCTGTCGCTGAACAGTCGCTTTTTATGTATTCAGCACCTATGTATAATGTTGTAAAAATGCTCTAGAAGCTAAAGTCGCAGAAATGTCACACATATTTGGCCTGCAACTTTCTGTGCGACAAATTCAGACAGGAAAAATCAGTATAAATCCTTAGAAAATTATCCCCCAGTGTCTCCATCTGCTGGCGGTATTGAATAAGCATTGCTGCACTGATGGGGTATGCATTAGACGAAAAAAAAGAAGAAAAAGAAGAATAATACGCCCAGAAAAGAGGCGAAAAGGAGAAAAACGTAAAAAAACGTGAAAAAAAAGTAAGAGGAAGAGAAGGGAAAAAAAGGTGGAAATGGGTTTAAAAGTGATTTCGGCGGAGAAATATATATATATATATATATATATATATATATATATATATATATACGCGCACACACACACATATATATAAACGTATTCTCCGTTGAGATATTGCAGCCGCTGCTGTGTCCAGGCCCAGGAGCCTTAGCACTGTGCTGTGATGTCACTCAATACCACTGACATCACTAGGTGTAAACAACATCTCTCCTTTGCTGTGTATGTGACTATGGAGCTGTTTGGTGATGTCGTCTATTATGGCCTTCATAGAAGCAACAGGAGATTGTTGCATCCATCTAGAACCCTCAGAACTACAGTGCTATGATGTCACTCACTTCCACAGGCCTTGCAGAGTGTAAACAACAACAACCCAGCTTTGTTGTGTATGTAACCATAGGGATTTGTGATGTCACCTAGAACCTTCACAGCAGCGACAGCTTTATGAGGAGCATCAGCACTGCTCTGCCTGAGCAGAACCATCACCGCCATAGGTTGTCAAATAACCCGGATTTAACCCACACAGGTAAGTCCAATGGGGTGCAGGCATGTCCTCTATGCTTACAGCTTCCCGTGGGTGTTGGTTTGATACCGTTTGGGGACAGCCAAGGAGGCATCTGCAGGCAACAAAGGTAGGTGTGTGCTTGTGTGTGTGTTTCCTATGCAGATCCTAAGCCCAGTGTCACATGCAAGTAGGAGGAGTAAGAAGGGTTCCTGGCAAATCCGGGTTATGGATTGCATTTAAAAAGGCCCCATGGGAGTGCAATGGGCCCCTGTCTTGCTGCTTAGCAATAATGGTATGGGTTTAGGTTCTGCTGTGTGTACTGGTGGTTGACTGCCCCCCAGCCCAGAGTGTGCATGGAAAATTGTCTGGCAGCCTCCCTGACAGCAAGCAGTGATAGTGCCCATGAAGGGGACCTTGTTGGGCCCGCCCCTTTCACGGTTATCGCTTCTCGGCCTTTTGGCTAAGATCAAGTGTAGTAATACAGGAGATCTGGTCAGAAGGTACTCGGGTACCCCTCTCCTCGGCCTTGTGGGATCGCCCAGGTTTATTGCCTGGGCTTCACCCACTTGTTGCTATTGGGGAGAGGGCTTAGTCCCAGGGTAACGGGTTGCGATCGCCTCTCAAAGCCTTCGGGTGGAGAGAGGTTTGAGCGAATTGGCTGGTTGGTTGGAGCGGAGAGAACCAGACCAAAACACGAATGAACCATGGATGAAGATCTAGATCCTGGTTCGGTACCGGCTTATGCCCGGATTAAACACACTGTGCGGGTCATTCTCACAGGTGATGCGGCGGATGCACGTGGCATGAGGTTCGTGATAGAGGACGTGCTCGACAAGATTCTTAATGTTCGTAAGCGAGAGATTTTGGCCATCCAGGATTACCCTAAGCGGAGGATCTACGACTGCACTTTCATGGGGGAAGGCGTATTCTTAGATGCAGTAATGAAAATTCCAAAGCAAGATGATCCGAGGCTTAAGGGTATCCAAATTGTCGAGCACGTCCTAGATGAAACCAAGTTGATTGTCGTGAAGATGTACTCCCCTTTTGTAAATCAGAGAGAGATCGATGGGTTCCTGGCAGCCTACTTTAAAAAGGTGGAGTTCAGAGGAAAAATCATGAACGACTGTGGTGTCTGGACCTCAAAATGGCGATATCAAGTCACGTGCAACAAAGACCCCACCCTCCCAGGGGGGATACTATTACCGCCTGCTCGTTTTAAATTGAACAATGTGTGTGGCGACCTCTTTTTTGCGGGAATGCCAAACTTCTGCAGAAGGTGCCAACGTTATGGGCACATAAAGGAAAATTGTGAAAGTTCCTGTAAGAAATGTGGAAGCATGCAACATGAAACAGAAAAATGTGATAAGGGTTTGAGATGTAATTTTTGCCGTCACTTTGGTCACGTGTATGCTTTCTGTCCCCACAGACCAAAAAAAACCACAGAACAGCAAGGGCAACCCAAGAGAGACGTCCGGAGACCAGCCTGGGGAAAAGCCAGAGAGGAGGAGCACCCCCCACAAGAAGAGGTAAGCTGTGAGATGGAGACCACGGCCCCCCCAAAAGAACCCCAGGAGAAAGAGGCACAGGTGGAAAGGGGGACCCCAAATGAGAGGAGGCCGGGGAAGAGAAATGCGAGAGGGGATCGGGCAGATACCTCAGAGAAGGTGGAAGAGCGAGAGGTGCCCGATTCCACCCCGGAAGGTCCTCCTGCTCGGGGTCCCCCTGAGTGTGAAAACCCAGACGGAGTAGCAAAGGTGAAAAGACGAAGGGGCTCCAAAGGGCGTCCGGACTCGGAGGTGGTCCAGGAGGAGCAGATGGAAGTTCCTGTCGTGACGGGGGCTCCAAGTGAAGCTCCTCCACAGGTCCCAGCGGTGGATACCCCTCCTCCTCCCAGCCAGGAGGAGGTTTCAGGGGTGACCATCTCCGAGGTCCCGGAAACGGACCTAAGTATGCACCCGACCCCTATGGAGGGGCAAGAGGTGGACGCCGAAAAAGAGAATGGAGCCCAGAAGCTGTTCTTACCAATGTACTCCGTCTATACACCTGTGGTCTTGGAAGAGGGGGGCTGCTCGAGCGATGGTGGTTCCTCTCCGGCTTCCTCTATGTGTACGGTAGAGTCAGAGGTGGGGGGTAACGAGAGCTCCAGTGCGCAATCTGGTTTTTAGTTTGTTATCTGAGCCTCCCTTTTTTTTACATCTCCAATGGCTGAGTTGTCCGGATTGTCTATGAATGTAAGAAGTATAAGTTCACGAGCGAAACGGGTTGCCCTTTTTAACTACTTGTCTATTTTTGCTGCTTCTGTGGTTTTCCTGCAGGAGTGCGGCATCCCGCATAGTTTAAATTATGAAAAGTATAAAAAAGATTGGGTACACGGTCCATCAGTCTGGTCTGGATCTAACGAATCCAGATCAGCAGGGGTCGCCATACTTTTTAAAGGAAATGCTTTTATTGATTTTATTCATGAGATTTTACCAGGCAGAATTTTATTGGTTAAAGCTTTTATTGATGGTATTAAATGGCAGTTTTTAAATTTTTATGGTTCACCCAATAAAAATGATAGAGCACGGATGTTAGAGATTTTACCCCTTTTTATCAATGATTCTGAACCTCTTATTTTAGCAGGTGATTTTAATTGTATTTTAAGGGGGGAGCACCGTTTTACCAATTCAGTAAGTAGAAACTATGATAAAACATCTTCTATGTTAAAAAATATGATTATTGATTTTAGACTTACTGATGTTTTTAAGAAATGCAATAGTATTTTACCAGAAAGAGACGGTGTGACCTGGAGCAACGCAAACTGCAGCTCCAGGATCGATTTTATCTTCTGTTCTTATCAAGTACTGCCTTTTAAGTGTGATGTTTTAACCAATGTTTTTTCTGATCACAAACTTTTATCTTTTAAGGTGAAGAGTGATTTTAGAAAAAAGACTGGGAGGAATGCCTGGAAGATGAATGTATCCCTTTTAGAAGATCCGCAGGTTTTATCCGATTTTATCAACTTCTACAAGGACTGCAGACGGGTAAGAGATCCTAACACTCCCATCAGTATATGGTGGGAGAAAATGAAAATAAAAATAAAAGAGTTTTTTATTAGAGTAGGGATCTCTAGAGCTAAAGAGAAGCGTGAGTTTTACTCCCTTCTAAATACCCGTCTGCAAACCCTGTACAAATTCAGAGACAATGGTATAGAGGTTTATAGAGAAATTACTGACTTAAAAAAAGAAATAAAACAGTGCCTGGAGCAGAAGGGAAAAGAGATAATTTTCAGATCCAAAATAAAGCACCTTGAAGAGAACGAGACCTGCTCCAGGTACTTTTTTAAGAAAGTAACGGATAAAAAGGTTTTAATTGATAATATACAAGGAGAAAAAGATGTACAGGGTATTTTAAAAAGGGTACATTCATTTTATGCGGATCTTTTTAATACAAAAAATATTGATATTGATTTTATGAATGACTCATTGAAGGAGATTACCAATGTTTTAGACCCTGTGTCCCAGTCTCTTTTACAGAGGGAGATCTCGGAACAGGAGGTTTTAGAGACGATCAGGAGTTTTAAATCCGGTAAGGTGCCTGGTCCTGACGGTATACCCATTGAGTTTTATGTCATTTTTTATGGTGTTTTAAAAGATGACCTTTTTTCCCTTTTTACAGAAGTATTTAAAACAAAAGCCCTCCCAGGTTCATGGAGGAAGGGTGATGTCTCCCTGCTGTTCAAAAAGGGAGACCGGTCAGATCTAAAGAACTGGAGACCAATCACCCTCCTCAACTGTGACTACAAAGTGATGGCAAAACTGTGCGCAAATAGATTAAAAAGTGTAATAGAGAAAATAATCCATTCAAATCAGGTCTGTGGGGTGCCTGGGAGGAGCATATGGGAAAATCTTAACCTTTTAAAAGATGTGATTAGTGACACAAAGTCTAGAAACGGAAAACTAGCCATTTTATCCTTAGACTTCGAGAAGGCTTTTGACAGAGTGTCACATTTTTATCTTTTCAAGGTTTTAGAGAAAATGGGTATACCTGAAGGCTTTTTATTGTCTCTTAAGGCCTTTTATAAAAACTGCACAAGCAAGATTTTAGTTAACGGTTTTAAGACACAGGATGTGATTTTAAATTCCGGAGTGAAGCAGGGGTGTCCTTTGTCCCCACTACTTTTCATATGTGCGCTTGAGCCTCTACTATGCACCTTGAGGAGAGATAAGCAAATAAGAGGGGTCCCCCTGCCGGGAGGAGGGGGACTAGAGGCTAAAGTAGTGGGGTACATGGACGATGTGGCAGTGCTCGGAAGGGACACCCCATCGCTTCAAAAAGCCCTAAAGCAAGTTGAATTTTTTTGTTGTGCCTCCGGTTTTAAGGTAAATTTTAATAAAAGCAGTGTTTTAAATATAGGAGGACTGTTTTTAAGGGATTTACCCATTCCTGTGTCTGAGTCTGTGCAGATTTTAGGGGTCTCCTTCAGTGAGTCAAACAATGGTTTTAATAGCTGGGACTTGGTGGCTCAAAAAATAAACACAAAAATTTGTATGTGGAACATGAGAAAGCTAACGATGGAGGGGAAGGTTTTAGTTACAAAGATGGTGATTTTACCCATTTTATTGTATCTTAGCATGGTCTTTCCACCCCCCGAAATGATTTTAAATAAAATTATTAAAGCATGTTTTACCTTTTTATGGAGCTCCAAGAGTGAAAAATTGAGAAGAGAGATCGTCATGATGCCAAAAGGTATGGGTGGAAAGGACTTCCCCGACATCAGGGCGTTCCTTTTTACCAAGTTTTTTAGCATGTGTGTTAGCACACTTTTTAAGGATAGTTACTGGTCATATTTTATCCGTTTTAATACAGGTTTTTTTATGAGGAGGAATGGGTGGTTTAAAACTGTTTTAAGCTGTCCTTATGCTTTTAATCTTCCCCAACAATACAAGATTTTAGAGAAAATTTTCAACCTGTACAACTTTAACGGAAAAAGTATTAATGAAATAACTAATAGCAAAAAATTGCTAACATATATTAAAGAAAGTGGTTTTATTGCCCCTGTGAATAATTTTAATGAAGAGAAATGCAGGAAAATATGGAAGATGGCAAATATGATTTATCTTTTTAATTCACAGAAAGATCTGGCCTGGAGCTGCATACACGAGTGTCTTCCATGCCGGGCATTCCAGCACCGAAGAAGGATGGCCAACACTGCAGTATGCCCGAGGGAGGGCTGCCAGGAACCCGAGACCGTGTACCACCTTTTCTGGACTTGTTTTTATGCAAAAAGGATATGGACTAAAATACTCCCTCTGGTGAAGAAGATAACAGAAATAAAGGACTTAAACTCTGCAGCTGTTTTTTATGGATGTCTGGAATGCCCAATACGGACTCAAGAGACAATGGCATGGAAGATCATAAACTGTGTTAAAGCAGCTCTATGGAATGCCAGAAACATTTTACTTTTTAAACATGAGATTTTATCTGTGAATGATGTTTTAGCTCTTTGTTTTAGTGATATGTACCAGTACTTTTTATTAGACAAGAAATATTATCCTTTATTAGCTAGAAAATGGTATTTTAATGAATGGAACGCCCTTTTGTAAAGCCACCAAGTGCCCATTTTAAGTGTATTATGATTGTATTTATGTGAACTTTTATTGTTATATGTGATTTTATTATCAAAATTCGTTTTTATTGAAAAAAAAAATTATATTTAAAAATCATAATGCACTTTATAAAATTTTATGAATTCTAAATAAAAAGATACCCCTCAGGGGTAGCCAAGTTAAAAAAAAAAATCTGTTCTTATCAGTTTAATATCTGATACGTCCCCTATCTGGGGACCATATATTAAATGGATTTTTGAGAACGGGGGCCGATTTCGAAGCTTGCTTCCGTCGCCCTATGCATTGACCCGATATGGCAGTATCTTCGGGTACAGTGCACCACCCCCTTACAGGGTTAAAAAGAAAGATTCCTACTTTCATTGCTACCTGCTTGCTGGCTAGCCAGCTAGCCAGCCCTGTGGGCCTTGCTGCTGCAGCCAAAAAACAAAAGGTGGTGCTGCTGCTGCTGCTTCTGCTGCTTCTGCTGCTTCTGCTTGTGTCTGGCCGCTGTTGGAGCGTCCAGGCACAGGACTTCTGCTGCTGCTGACTAAATGGCCTCCTTAATTGGATCATTTGAGTAGCCAGCACACCTGTGCAGGTAGGGCATGACATGATAGGCAGCTGCCTTGATAGCGGGTGGGTGCTGAATGTTCCTAATTGACAAAATAAGATTAATGCTTATGAAGAAATATAAAATCTCATCCCTTCCCCAATATCGCGCCACACCCCTACCCCTTAATTCCCTGGTTGAACTTGATGGACATATGTCTTTTTTCGACCGTACTAACTATGTAACTATGTAACATAACATGGGGGGGGGTCTCCTGGCTGTTCACACAGGTGTGTCATTGCTGTACATTGACCATGCATTGCTTCTGTGGTATTGCAAAGGCAAAGACAAATGCTTCCAGCCATCCATTGCACTAATGGATTGGTCATCAGCTGGCTGTCTATGTCCCGCATCAATATAGACCAAAGTACAGAGGGTTAGGCTATGCTATTGTGCACCTACCTGATGCATCAGAAGGTGCGAGGCCCTTGCTAAATTCTGTGCACAGACTTTGAGATCTATACTTTAGACTGTATCTAAACCTGCTCCAACATGGACTGACATTCTGGCCTACTTTCAGCCGATGCGACTTGTCTGTCGCTGAACAGTCGCTTTTTATGTATTCAGCACCTATGTATAATGTTGTAAAAATGCTCTAGAAGCTAAAGTCGCAGAAATGTCACACATATTTGGCCTGCAACTTTCTGTGCGACAAATTCAGACAGGAAAAATCAGTATAAATCCTTAGAAAATTATCCCCCAGTGTCTCCATCTGCTGGCGGTATTGAATAAGCATTGCTGCACTGATGGGGTATGCATTAGACGGAAAAAAAGAAGAAAAAGAAGAATAATACGCCCAGAAAAGAGGCGAAAAGGAGAAAAACGTAAAAAAACGTGAAAAAAAAGTAAGAGGAAGAGAAGGGAAAAAAAGGTGGAAATGGGTTTAAAAGTGATTTCGGCGGAGAAATATATATATATATATATATATATATATATATATATATATATATATACGCGCACACACACACATATATATAAACGTATTCTCCGTTGAGATATTGCAGCCGCTGCTGTGTCCAGGCCCAGGAGCCTTAGCACTGTGCTGTGATGTCACTCAATACCACTGACATCACTTGGTGTAAACAACATCTCTCCTTTGCTGTGTATGTGACTATGGAGCTGTTTGGTGATGTCGTCTATTATGGCCTTCATAGAAGCAACAGGAGATTGTTGCATCCATCTAGAACCCTCAGAACTACAGTGCTATGATGTCACTCACTTCCACAGGCCTTGCAGAGTGTAAACAACAACAACCCAGCTTTGTTGTGTATGTAACCATAGGGATTTGTGATGTCACCTAGAACCTTCACAGCAGCGACAGCTTTATGAGGAGCATCAGCACTGCTCTGCCTGAGCAGAACCATCACCGCCATAGGTTGTCAAATAACCCGGATTTAACCCACACAGGTAAGTCCAATGGGGTGCAGGCATGTCCTCTATGCTTACAGCTTCCCGTGGGTGTTGGTTTGATACCATTTGGGGACAGCCAAGGAGGCATCTGCAGGCAACAAAGGTAGGTGTGTGCTTGTGTGTGTGTTTCCTATGCAGATCCTAAGCCCAGTGTCACATGCAAGTAGGAGGAGTAAGAAGGGTTCCTGGCAAATCCGGGTTATGGATTGCATTTAAAAAGGCCCCGTGGGAGTGCAATGGGCCCCTGTCTTGCTGCTTAGCAATAATGGTATGGGTTTAGGTTCTGCTGTGTGTACTGGTGGTTGACTGCCCCCCAGCCCAGAGTGTGCATGGAAAATTGTCTGGCAGCCTCCCTGACAGCAAGCAGTGATAGTGCCCATGAAGGGGACCTTGTTGGGCCCGCCCCTTTCACGGTTATCGCTTCTCGGCCTTTTGGCTAAGATCAAGTGTAGTATCTGTTCTTATCAGTTTAATATCTGATACGTCCCCTATCTGGGGACCATATATTAAATGGATTTTTGAGAACGGGGGCCGATTTCGAAGCTTGCTTCCGTCGCCCTATGCATTGACCCGATATGGCAGTATCTTCGGGTACAGTGCACCACCCCCTTACAGGGTTAAAAAGAAAGATTCCTACTTTCATTGCTACCTGCTTGCTGGCTAGCCAGCTAGCCAGCCCTGTGGGCCTTGCTGCTGCAGCCAAAAAACAAAAGGTGGTGCTGCTGCTGCTGCTTCTGCTGCTTCTGCTTGTGTCTGGCCGCTGTTGGAGCGTCCAGGCACAGGACTTCTGCTGCTGCTGACTAAATGGCCTCCTTAATTGGATCATTTGAGTAGCCAGCACACCTGTGCAGGTAGGGCATGACATGATAGGCAGCTGCCTTGATAGCGGGTGGGTGCTGAATGTTCCTAATTGACAAAATAAGATTAATGCTTATGAAGAAATATAAAATCTCATCCCTTCCCCAATATCGCGCCACACCCCTACCCCTTAATTCCCTGGTTGAACTTGATGGACATATGTCTTTTTTCGACCGTACTAACTATGTAACTATGTAACATAACATGGGGGGGGGGGGGGGGGGGGTCTCCTGGCTGTTCACACAGGTGTGTCATTGCTGTACATTGACCATGCATTGCTTCTGTGGTATTGCAAAGGCAAAGACAAATGCTTCCAGCCATCCATTGCACTAATGGATTGGTCATCAGCTGGCTGTCTATGTCCCGCATCAATATAGACCAAAGTACAGAGGGTTAGGCTATGCTATTGTGCACCTACCTGATGCATCAGAAGGTGCGAGGCCCTTGCTAAATTCTGTGCACAGACTTTGAGATCTATACTTTAGACTGTATCTAAACCTGCTCCAACATGGACTGACATTCTGGCCTACTTTCAGCCGATGCGACTTGTCTGTCGCTGAACAGTCGCTTTTTATGTATTCAGCACCTATGTATAATGTTGTAAAAATGCTCTAGAAGCTAAAGTCGCAGAAATGTCACACATATTTGGCCTGCAACTTTCTGTGCGACAAATTCAGACAGGAAAAATCAGTATAAATCCTTAGAAAATTATCCCCCAGTGTCTCCATCTGCTGGCGGTATTGAATAAGCATTGCTGCACTGATGGGGTATGCATTAGACGAAAAAAAAGAAGAAAAAGAAGAATAATACGCCCAGAAAAGAGGCGAAAAGGAGAAAAACGTAAAAAAACGTGAAAAAAAAGTAAGAGGAAGAGAAGGGAAAAAAAGGTGGAAATGGGTTTAAAAGTGATTTCGGCGGAGAAATATATATATATATATATATATATATATATATATATATATATACGCGCACACACACACATATATATAAACGTATTCTCCGTTGAGATATTGCAGCCGCTGCTGTGTCCAGGCCCAGGAGCCTTAGCACTGTGCTGTGATGTCACTCAATACCACTGACATCACTAGGTGTAAACAACATCTCTCCTTTGCTGTGTATGTGACTATGGAGCTGTTTGGTGATGTCGTCTATTATGGCCTTCATAGAAGCAACAGGAGATTGTTGCATCCATCTAGAACCCTCAGAACTACAGTGCTATGATGTCACTCACTTCCACAGGCCTTGCAGAGTGTAAACAACAACAACCCAGCTTTGTTGTGTATGTAACCATAGGGATTTGTGATGTCACCTAGAACCTTCACAGCAGCGACAGCTTTATGAGGAGCATCAGCACTGCTCTGCCTGAGCAGAACCATCACCGCCATAGGTTGTCAAATAACCCGGATTTAACCCACACAGGTAAGTCCAATGGGGTGCAGGCATGTCCTCTATGCTTACAGCTTCCCGTGGGTGTTGGTTTGATACCGTTTGGGGACAGCCAAGGAGGCATCTGCAGGCAACAAAGGTAGGTGTGTGCTTGTGTGTGTGTTTCCTATGCAGATCCTAAGCCCAGTGTCACATGCAAGTAGGAGGAGTAAGAAGGGTTCCTGGCAAATCCGGGTTATGGATTGCATTTAAAAAGGCCCCGTGGGAGTGCAATGGGCCCCTGTCTTGCTGCTTAGCAATAATGGTATGGGTTTAGGTTCTGCTGTGTGTACTGGTGGTTGACTGCCCCCCAGCCCAGAGTGTGCATGGAAAATTGTCTGGCAGCCTCCCTGACAGCAAGCAGTGATAGTGCCCATGAAGGGGACCTTGTTGGGCCCGCCCCTTTCACGGTTATCGCTTCTCGGCCTTTTGGCTAAGATCAAGTGTAGTATCTGTTCTTATCAGTTTTCATGCTGGTGGGGATGGGTGCTGCATGGAGGATGCAGGTGTACCAGGGCTTTCCGGGGCTGGTTCTGAGGAATCAGCTCGACGGCTGCCCCGATGTGACCTGTTCCCTCCGGGTCTCGCCATGAGGCTGAGAGGGTCTAGAGCCGAGGTACTTTTGTGCCTCGGGGAGTGGTGACCCCGAGGTGCCGAAACTCACTGGGAGAATAGGCTCACTGAGTTGAAGCACGGGCACCATAATCTCTTCACCTTGTGGCACTCACCTCTTGATTCCCGGCCTTCTGGCTAGGATCAGAGAAATTTTTATAGATCCGGCCGGATGTCCGGGCAGTATATCTGCACACATTCACTTATTTATTTATTTTTTTGTCTCATTGTGTCACTTTTTGCGTGTTGTGTGTTCACAGGATTTGTCAGGATGCGGTAGCCCTTCTGGGTGTCCCTCCTGGCGGTCTAGGGGAGGTGTGTGTGGCCATTAGGTTCCGCACCTCCCTGCAAACACCCCGGGTACCCCTGCTTTGGCAGGGTACCTACCGTAATCGGCTCTGCGGGCAGATACCTTGGCCAACGCCAAGGGGGATGCCGGGAGCATTTGTGGTCCCCTAGTAGCTTTGGCGAAAAGGGACATCGAACCTGGAACCTCGCAGGTACCTTTTGGTCCGGAGGCGAAGGGTAAGGTTTGTTGGGGGGCCTCTCTCCTATCGGAGAAGGGCTTGCGATAGACCGCATCCTTTGTGCACGTTTTTTTTTAGTGTAACACGTTTGCACTTTTTCTTGCACTTTGGGTGAATCGAAAGCACGCTCCTCGGCTTTAAAAAAAAAAAAAAAAAAAAAAAAATATGTTCTTATCAGTTTAATATCTGATACGTCCCCTATCTGGGGACCATATATTAAATGGATTTTTGAGAACGGGGGCCGATTTCGAAGCTTGCTTCCGTCGCCCTATGCATTGACCCGATATGGCAGTATCTTCGGGTACAGTGCACCACCCCCTTACAGGGTTAAAAAGAAAGATTCCTACTTTCATTGCTACCTGCTTGCTGGCTAGCCAGCTAGCCAGCCCTGTGGGCCTTGCTGCTGCAGCCAAAAAACAAAAGGTGGTGCTGCTGCTGCTGCTTCTGCTGCTTCTGCTTGTGTCTGGCCGCTGTTGGAGCGTCCAGGCACAGGACTTCTGCTGCTGCTGACTAAATGGCCTCCTTAATTGGATCATTTGAGTAGCCAGCACACCTGTGCAGGTAGGGCATGACATGATAGGCAGCTGCCTTGATAGCGGGTGGGTGCTGAATGTTCCTAATTGACAAAATAAGATTAATGCTTATGAAGAAATATAAAATCTCATCCCTTCCCCAATATCGCGCCACACCCCTACCCCTTAATTCCCTGGTTGAACTTGATGGACATATGTCTTTTTTCGACCGTACTAACTATGTAACTATGTAACATAACATGGGGGGGGGGGGGGGGGGGGTCTCCTGGCTGTTCACACAGGTGTGTCATTGCTGTACATTGACCATGCATTGCTTCTGTGGTATTGCAAAGGCAAAGACAAATGCTTCCAGCCATCCATTGCACTAATGGATTGGTCATCAGCTGGCTGTCTATGTCCCGCATCAATATAGACCAAAGTACAGAGGGTTAGGCTATGCTATTGTGCACCTACCTGATGCATCAGAAGGTGCGAGGCCCTTGCTAAATTCTGTGCACAGACTTTGAGATCTATACTTTAGACTGTATCTAAACCTGCTCCAACATGGACTGACATTCTGGCCTACTTTCAGCCGATGCGACTTGTCTGTCGCTGAACAGTCGCTTTTTATGTATTCAGCACCTATGTATAATGTTGTAAAAATGCTCTAGAAGCTAAAGTCGCAGAAATGTCACACATATTTGGCCTGCAACTTTCTGTGCGACAAATTCAGACAGGAAAAATCAGTATAAATCCTTAGAAAATTATCCCCCAGTGTCTCCATCTGCTGGC
>NW_026608728.1:0-25000 GCF_029499605.1 Hyla sarda
ACCCTAACCCTAACCCTAACCCTAACCCTAACCCTAACCCTAACCCTAACCCTAACCCTAACCCTAACCCTAACCCTAACCCTAACCCTAACCCTAACCCTAACCCTAACCCTAACCCTAACCCTAACCCTAACCCTAACCCTAACCCTAACCCTAACCCTAACCCTAACCCTAACCCTAACCCTAACCCTAACCCTAACCCTAACCCTAACCCTAACCCTAACCCTAACCCTAACCCTAACCCTAACCCTAACCCTAACCCTAACCCTAACCCTAACCCTAACCCTAACCCTAACCCTAACCCTAACCCTAACCCTAACCCTAACCCTAACCCTAACCCTAACCCTAACCCTAACCCTAACCCTAACCCTAACCCTAACCCTAACCCTAACCCTAACCCTAACCCTAACCCTAACCCTAACCCTAACCCTAACCCTAACCCTAACCCTAACCCTAACCCTAACCCTAACCCTAACCCTAACCCTAACCCTAACCCTAACCCTAACCCTAACCCTAACCCTAACCCTAACCCTAACCCTAACCCTAACCCTAACCCTAACCCTAACCCTAACCCTAACCCTAACCCTAACCCTAACCCTAACCCTAACCCTAACCCTAACCCTAACCCTAACCCTAACCCTAACCCTAACCCTAACCCTAACCCTAACCCTAACCCTAACCCTAACCCTAACCCTAACCCTAACCCTAACCCTAACCCTAACCCTAACCCTAACCCTAACCCTAACCCTAACCCTAACCCTAACCCTAACCCTAACCCTAACCCTAACCCTAACCCTAACCCTAACCCTAACCCTAACCCTAACCCTAACCCTAACCCTAACCCTAACCCTAACCCTAACCCTAACCCTAACCCTAACCCTAACCCTAACCCTAACCCTAACCCTAACCCTAACCCTAACCCTAACCCTAACCCTAACCCTAACCCTAACCCTAACCCTAACCCTAACCCTAACCCTAACCCTAACCCTAACCCTAACCCTAACCCTAACCCTAACCCTAACCCTAACCCTAACCCTAACCCTAACCCTAACCCTAACCCTAACCCTAACCCTAACCCTAACCCTAACCCTAACCCTAACCCTAACCCTAACCCTAACCCTAACCCTAACCCTAACCCTAACCCTAACCCTAACCCTAACCCTAACCCTAACCCTAACCCTAACCCTAACCCTAACCCTAACCCTAACCCTAACCCTAACCCTAACCCTAACCCTAACCCTAACCCTAACCCTAACCCTAACCCTAACCCTAACCCTAACCCTAACCCTAACCCTAACCCTAACCCTAACCCTAACCCTAACCCTAACCCTAACCCTAACCCTAACCCTAACCCTAACCCTAACCCTAACCCTAACCCTAACCCTAACCCTAACCCTAACCCTAACCCTAACCCTAACCCTAACCCTAACCCTAACCCTAACCCTAACCCTAACCCTAACCCTAACCCTAACCCTAACCCTAACCCTAACCCTAACCCTAACCCTAACCCTAACCCTAACCCTAACCCTAACCCTAACCCTAACCCTAACCCTAACCCTAACCCTAACCCTAACCCTAACCCTAACCCTAACCCTAACCCTAACCCTAACCCTAACCCTAACCCTAACCCTAACCCTAACCCTAACCCTAACCCTAACCCTAACCCTAACCCTAACCCTAACCCTAACCCTAACCCTAACCCTAACCCTAACCCTAACCCTAACCCTAACCCTAACCCTAACCCTAACCCTAACCCTAACCCTAACCCTAACCCTAACCCTAACCCTAACCCTAACCCTAACCCTAACCCTAACCCTAACCCTAACCCTAACCCTAACCCTAACCCTAACCCTAACCCTAACCCTAACCCTAACCCTAACCCTAACCCTAACCCTAACCCTAACCCTAACCCTAACCCTAACCCTAACCCTAACCCTAACCCTAACCCTAACCCTAACCCTAACCCTAACCCTAACCCTAACCCTAACCCTAACCCTAACCCTAACCCTAACCCTAACCCTAACCCTAACCCTAACCCTAACCCTAACCCTAACCCTAACCCTAACCCTAACCCTAACCCTAACCCTAACCCTAACCCTAACCCTAACCCTAACCCTAACCCTAACCCTAACCCTAACCCTAACCCTAACCCTAACCCTAACCCTAACCCTAACCCTAACCCTAACCCTAACCCTAACCCTAACCCTAACCCTAACCCTAACCCTAACCCTAACCCTAACCCTAACCCTAACCCTAACCCTAACCCTAACCCTAACCCTAACCCTAACCCTAACCCTAACCCTAACCCTAACCCTAACCCTAACCCTAACCCTAACCCTAACCCTAACCCTAACCCTAACCCTAACCCTAACCCTAACCCTAACCCTAACCCTAACCCTAACCCTAACCCTAACCCTAACCCTAACCCTAACCCTAACCCTAACCCTAACCCTAACCCTAACCCTAACCCTAACCCTAACCCTAACCCTAACCCTAACCCTAACCCTAACCCTAACCCTAACCCTAACCCTAACCCTAACCCTAACCCTAACCCTAACCCTAACCCTAACCCTAACCCTAACCCTAACCCTAACCCTAACCCTAACCCTAACCCTAACCCTAACCCTAACCCTAACCCTAACCCTAACCCTAACCCTAACCCTAACCCTAACCCTAACCCTAACCCTAACCCTAACCCTAACCCTAACCCTAACCCTAACCCTAACCCTAACCCTAACCCTAACCCTAACCCTAACCCTAACCCTAACCCTAACCCTAACCCTAACCCTAACCCTAACCCTAACCCTAACCCTAACCCTAACCCTAACCCTAACCCTAACCCTAACCCTAACCCTAACCCTAACCCTAACCCTAACCCTAACCCTAACCCTAACCCTAACCCTAACCCTAACCCTAACCCTAACCCTAACCCTAACCCTAACCCTAACCCTAACCCTAACCCTAACCCTAACCCTAACCCTAACCCTAACCCTAACCCTAACCCTAACCCTAACCCTAACCCTAACCCTAACCCTAACCCTAACCCTAACCCTAACCCTAACCCTAACCCTAACCCTAACCCTAACCCTAACCCTAACCCTAACCCTAACCCTAACCCTAACCCTAACCCTAACCCTAACCCTAACCCTAACCCTAACCCTAACCCTAACCCTAACCCTAACCCTAACCCTAACCCTAACCCTAACCCTAACCCTAACCCTAACCCTAACCCTAACCCTAACCCTAACCCTAACCCTAACCCTAACCCTAACCCTAACCCTAACCCTAACCCTAACCCTAACCCTAACCCTAACCCTAACCCTAACCCTAACCCTAACCCTAACCCTAACCCTAACCCTAACCCTAACCCTAACCCTAACCCTAACCCTAACCCTAACCCTAACCCTAACCCTAACCCTAACCCTAACCCTAACCCTAACCCTAACCCTAACCCTAACCCTAACCCTAACCCTAACCCTAACCCTAACCCTAACCCTAACCCTAACCCTAACCCTAACCCTAACCCTAACCCTAACCCTAACCCTAACCCTAACCCTAACCCTAACCCTAACCCTAACCCTAACCCTAACCCTAACCCTAACCCTAACCCTAACCCTAACCCTAACCCTAACCCTAACCCTAACCCTAACCCTAACCCTAACCCTAACCCTAACCCTAACCCTAACCCTAACCCTAACCCTAACCCTAACCCTAACCCTAACCCTAACCCTAACCCTAACCCTAACCCTAACCCTAACCCTAACCCTAACCCTAACCCTAACCCTAACCCTAACCCTAACCCTAACCCTAACCCTAACCCTAACCCTAACCCTAACCCTAACCCTAACCCTAACCCTAACCCTAACCCTAACCCTAACCCTAACCCTAACCCTAACCCTAACCCTAACCCTAACCCTAACCCTAACCCTAACCCTAACCCTAACCCTAACCCTAACCCTAACCCTAACCCTAACCCTAACCCTAACCCTAACCCTAACCCTAACCCTAACCCTAACCCTAACCCTAACCCTAACCCTAACCCTAACCCTAACCCTAACCCTAACCCTAACCCTAACCCTAACCCTAACCCTAACCCTAACCCTAACCCTAACCCTAACCCTAACCCTAACCCTAACCCTAACCCTAACCCTAACCCTAACCCTAACCCTAACCCTAACCCTAACCCTAACCCTAACCCTAACCCTAACCCTAACCCTAACCCTAACCCTAACCCTAACCCTAACCCTAACCCTAACCCTAACCCTAACCCTAACCCTAACCCTAACCCTAACCCTAACCCTAACCCTAACCCTAACCCTAACCCTAACCCTAACCCTAACCCTAACCCTAACCCTAACCCTAACCCTAACCCTAACCCTAACCCTAACCCTAACCCTAACCCTAACCCTAACCCTAACCCTAACCCTAACCCTAACCCTAACCCTAACCCTAACCCTAACCCTAACCCTAACCCTAACCCTAACCCTAACCCTAACCCTAACCCTAACCCTAACCCTAACCCTAACCCTAACCCTAACCCTAACCCTAACCCTAACCCTAACCCTAACCCTAACCCTAACCCTAACCCTAACCCTAACCCTAACCCTAACCCTAACCCTAACCCTAACCCTAACCCTAACCCTAACCCTAACCCTAACCCTAACCCTAACCCTAACCCTAACCCTAACCCTAACCCTAACCCTAACCCTAACCCTAACCCTAACCCTAACCCTAACCCTAACCCTAACCCTAACCCTAACCCTAACCCTAACCCTAACCCTAACCCTAACCCTAACCCTAACCCTAACCCTAACCCTAACCCTAACCCTAACCCTAACCCTAACCCTAACCCTAACCCTAACCCTAACCCTAACCCTAACCCTAACCCTAACCCTAACCCTAACCCTAACCCTAACCCTAACCCTAACCCTAACCCTAACCCTAACCCTAACCCTAACCCTAACCCTAACCCTAACCCTAACCCTAACCCTAACCCTAACCCTAACCCTAACCCTAACCCTAACCCTAACCCTAACCCTAACCCTAACCCTAACCCTAACCCTAACCCTAACCCTAACCCTAACCCTAACCCTAACCCTAACCCTAACCCTAACCCTAACCCTAACCCTAACCCTAACCCTAACCCTAACCCTAACCCTAACCCTAACCCTAACCCTAACCCTAACCCTAACCCTAACCCTAACCCTAACCCTAACCCTAACCCTAACCCTAACCCTAACCCTAACCCTAACCCTAACCCTAACCCTAACCCTAACCCTAACCCTAACCCTAACCCTAACCCTAACCCTAACCCTAACCCTAACCCTAACCCTAACCCTAACCCTAACCCTAACCCTAACCCTAACCCTAACCCTAACCCTAACCCTAACCCTAACCCTAACCCTAACCCTAACCCTAACCCTAACCCTAACCCTAACCCTAACCCTAACCCTAACCCTAACCCTAACCCTAACCCTAACCCTAACCCTAACCCTAACCCTAACCCTAACCCTAACCCTAACCCTAACCCTAACCCTAACCCTAACCCTAACCCTAACCCTAACCCTAACCCTAACCCTAACCCTAACCCTAACCCTAACCCTAACCCTAACCCTAACCCTAACCCTAACCCTAACCCTAACCCTAACCCTAACCCTAACCCTAACCCTAACCCTAACCCTAACCCTAACCCTAACCCTAACCCTAACCCTAACCCTAACCCTAACCCTAACCCTAACCCTAACCCTAACCCTAACCCTAACCCTAACCCTAACCCTAACCCTAACCCTAACCCTAACCCTAACCCTAACCCTAACCCTAACCCTAACCCTAACCCTAACCCTAACCCTAACCCTAACCCTAACCCTAACCCTAACCCTAACCCTAACCCTAACCCTAACCCTAACCCTAACCCTAACCCTAACCCTAACCCTAACCCTAACCCTAACCCTAACCCTAACCCTAACCCTAACCCTAACCCTAACCCTAACCCTAACCCTAACCCTAACCCTAACCCTAACCCTAACCCTAACCCTAACCCTAACCCTAACCCTAACCCTAACCCTAACCCTAACCCTAACCCTAACCCTAACCCTAACCCTAACCCTAACCCTAACCCTAACCCTAACCCTAACCCTAACCCTAACCCTAACCCTAACCCTAACCCTAACCCTAACCCTAACCCTAACCCTAACCCTAACCCTAACCCTAACCCTAACCCTAACCCTAACCCTAACCCTAACCCTAACCCTAACCCTAACCCTAACCCTAACCCTAACCCTAACCCTAACCCTAACCCTAACCCTAACCCTAACCCTAACCCTAACCCTAACCCTAACCCTAACCCTAACCCTAACCCTAACCCTAACCCTAACCCTAACCCTAACCCTAACCCTAACCCTAACCCTAACCCTAACCCTAACCCTAACCCTAACCCTAACCCTAACCCTAACCCTAACCCTAACCCTAACCCTAACCCTAACCCTAACCCTAACCCTAACCCTAACCCTAACCCTAACCCTAACCCTAACCCTAACCCTAACCCTAACCCTAACCCTAACCCTAACCCTAACCCTAACCCTAACCCTAACCCTAACCCTAACCCTAACCCTAACCCTAACCCTAACCCTAACCCTAACCCTAACCCTAACCCTAACCCTAACCCTAACCCTAACCCTAACCCTAACCCTAACCCTAACCCTAACCCTAACCCTAACCCTAACCCTAACCCTAACCCTAACCCTAACCCTAACCCTAACCCTAACCCTAACCCTAACCCTAACCCTAACCCTAACCCTAACCCTAACCCTAACCCTAACCCTAACCCTAACCCTAACCCTAACCCTAACCCTAACCCTAACCCTAACCCTAACCCTAACCCTAACCCTAACCCTAACCCTAACCCTAACCCTAACCCTAACCCTAACCCTAACCCTAACCCTAACCCTAACCCTAACCCTAACCCTAACCCTAACCCTAACCCTAACCCTAACCCTAACCCTAACCCTAACCCTAACCCTAACCCTAACCCTAACCCTAACCCTAACCCTAACCCTAACCCTAACCCTAACCCTAACCCTAACCCTAACCCTAACCCTAACCCTAACCCTAACCCTAACCCTAACCCTAACCCTAACCCTAACCCTAACCCTAACCCTAACCCTAACCCTAACCCTAACCCTAACCCTAACCCTAACCCTAACCCTAACCCTAACCCTAACCCTAACCCTAACCCTAACCCTAACCCTAACCCTAACCCTAACCCTAACCCTAACCCTAACCCTAACCCTAACCCTAACCCTAACCCTAACCCTAACCCTAACCCTAACCCTAACCCTAACCCTAACCCTAACCCTAACCCTAACCCTAACCCTAACCCTAACCCTAACCCTAACCCTAACCCTAACCCTAACCCTAACCCTAACCCTAACCCTAACCCTAACCCTAACCCTAACCCTAACCCTAACCCTAACCCTAACCCTAACCCTAACCCTAACCCTAACCCTAACCCTAACCCTAACCCTAACCCTAACCCTAACCCTAACCCTAACCCTAACCCTAACCCTAACCCTAACCCTAACCCTAACCCTAACCCTAACCCTAACCCTAACCCTAACCCTAACCCTAACCCTAACCCTAACCCTAACCCTAACCCTAACCCTAACCCTAACCCTAACCCTAACCCTAACCCTAACCCTAACCCTAACCCTAACCCTAACCCTAACCCTAACCCTAACCCTAACCCTAACCCTAACCCTAACCCTAACCCTAACCCTAACCCTAACCCTAACCCTAACCCTAACCCTAACCCTAACCCTAACCCTAACCCTAACCCTAACCCTAACCCTAACCCTAACCCTAACCCTAACCCTAACCCTAACCCTAACCCTAACCCTAACCCTAACCCTAACCCTAACCCTAACCCTAACCCTAACCCTAACCCTAACCCTAACCCTAACCCTAACCCTAACCCTAACCCTAACCCTAACCCTAACCCTAACCCTAACCCTAACCCTAACCCTAACCCTAACCCTAACCCTAACCCTAACCCTAACCCTAACCCTAACCCTAACCCTAACCCTAACCCTAACCCTAACCCTAACCCTAACCCTAACCCTAACCCTAACCCTAACCCTAACCCTAACCCTAACCCTAACCCTAACCCTAACCCTAACCCTAACCCTAACCCTAACCCTAACCCTAACCCTAACCCTAACCCTAACCCTAACCCTAACCCTAACCCTAACCCTAACCCTAACCCTAACCCTAACCCTAACCCTAACCCTAACCCTAACCCTAACCCTAACCCTAACCCTAACCCTAACCCTAACCCTAACCCTAACCCTAACCCTAACCCTAACCCTAACCCTAACCCTAACCCTAACCCTAACCCTAACCCTAACCCTAACCCTAACCCTAACCCTAACCCTAACCCTAACCCTAACCCTAACCCTAACCCTAACCCTAACCCTAACCCTAACCCTAACCCTAACCCTAACCCTAACCCTAACCCTAACCCTAACCCTAACCCTAACCCTAACCCTAACCCTAACCCTAACCCTAACCCTAACCCTAACCCTAACCCTAACCCTAACCCTAACCCTAACCCTAACCCTAACCCTAACCCTAACCCTAACCCTAACCCTAACCCTAACCCTAACCCTAACCCTAACCCTAACCCTAACCCTAACCCTAACCCTAACCCTAACCCTAACCCTAACCCTAACCCTAACCCTAACCCTAACCCTAACCCTAACCCTAACCCTAACCCTAACCCTAACCCTAACCCTAACCCTAACCCTAACCCTAACCCTAACCCTAACCCTAACCCTAACCCTAACCCTAACCCTAACCCTAACCCTAACCCTAACCCTAACCCTAACCCTAACCCTAACCCTAACCCTAACCCTAACCCTAACCCTAACCCTAACCCTAACCCTAACCCTAACCCTAACCCTAACCCTAACCCTAACCCTAACCCTAACCCTAACCCTAACCCTAACCCTAACCCTAACCCTAACCCTAACCCTAACCCTAACCCTAACCCTAACCCTAACCCTAACCCTAACCCTAACCCTAACCCTAACCCTAACCCTAACCCTAACCCTAACCCTAACCCTAACCCTAACCCTAACCCTAACCCTAACCCTAACCCTAACCCTAACCCTAACCCTAACCCTAACCCTAACCCTAACCCTAACCCTAACCCTAACCCTAACCCTAACCCTAACCCTAACCCTAACCCTAACCCTAACCCTAACCCTAACCCTAACCCTAACCCTAACCCTAACCCTAACCCTAACCCTAACCCTAACCCTAACCCTAACCCTAACCCTAACCCTAACCCTAACCCTAACCCTAACCCTAACCCTAACCCTAACCCTAACCCTAACCCTAACCCTAACCCTAACCCTAACCCTAACCCTAACCCTAACCCTAACCCTAACCCTAACCCTAACCCTAACCCTAACCCTAACCCTAACCCTAACCCTAACCCTAACCCTAACCCTAACCCTAACCCTAACCCTAACCCTAACCCTAACCCTAACCCTAACCCTAACCCTAACCCTAACCCTAACCCTAACCCTAACCCTAACCCTAACCCTAACCCTAACCCTAACCCTAACCCTAACCCTAACCCTAACCCTAACCCTAACCCTAACCCTAACCCTAACCCTAACCCTAACCCTAACCCTAACCCTAACCCTAACCCTAACCCTAACCCTAACCCTAACCCTAACCCTAACCCTAACCCTAACCCTAACCCTAACCCTAACCCTAACCCTAACCCTAACCCTAACCCTAACCCTAACCCTAACCCTAACCCTAACCCTAACCCTAACCCTAACCCTAACCCTAACCCTAACCCTAACCCTAACCCTAACCCTAACCCTAACCCTAACCCTAACCCTAACCCTAACCCTAACCCTAACCCTAACCCTAACCCTAACCCTAACCCTAACCCTAACCCTAACCCTAACCCTAACCCTAACCCTAACCCTAACCCTAACCCTAACCCTAACCCTAACCCTAACCCTAACCCTAACCCTAACCCTAACCCTAACCCTAACCCTAACCCTAACCCTAACCCTAACCCTAACCCTAACCCTAACCCTAACCCTAACCCTAACCCTAACCCTAACCCTAACCCTAACCCTAACCCTAACCCTAACCCTAACCCTAACCCTAACCCTAACCCTAACCCTAACCCTAACCCTAACCCTAACCCTAACCCTAACCCTAACCCTAACCCTAACCCTAACCCTAACCCTAACCCTAACCCTAACCCTAACCCTAACCCTAACCCTAACCCTAACCCTAACCCTAACCCTAACCCTAACCCTAACCCTAACCCTAACCCTAACCCTAACCCTAACCCTAACCCTAACCCTAACCCTAACCCTAACCCTAACCCTAACCCTAACCCTAACCCTAACCCTAACCCTAACCCTAACCCTAACCCTAACCCTAACCCTAACCCTAACCCTAACCCTAACCCTAACCCTAACCCTAACCCTAACCCTAACCCTAACCCTAACCCTAACCCTAACCCTAACCCTAACCCTAACCCTAACCCTAACCCTAACCCTAACCCTAACCCTAACCCTAACCCTAACCCTAACCCTAACCCTAACCCTAACCCTAACCCTAACCCTAACCCTAACCCTAACCCTAACCCTAACCCTAACCCTAACCCTAACCCTAACCCTAACCCTAACCCTAACCCTAACCCTAACCCTAACCCTAACCCTAACCCTAACCCTAACCCTAACCCTAACCCTAACCCTAACCCTAACCCTAACCCTAACCCTAACCCTAACCCTAACCCTAACCCTAACCCTAACCCTAACCCTAACCCTAACCCTAACCCTAACCCTAACCCTAACCCTAACCCTAACCCTAACCCTAACCCTAACCCTAACCCTAACCCTAACCCTAACCCTAACCCTAACCCTAACCCTAACCCTAACCCTAACCCTAACCCTAACCCTAACCCTAACCCTAACCCTAACCCTAACCCTAACCCTAACCCTAACCCTAACCCTAACCCTAACCCTAACCCTAACCCTAACCCTAACCCTAACCCTAACCCTAACCCTAACCCTAACCCTAACCCTAACCCTAACCCTAACCCTAACCCTAACCCTAACCCTAACCCTAACCCTAACCCTAACCCTAACCCTAACCCTAACCCTAACCCTAACCCTAACCCTAACCCTAACCCTAACCCTAACCCTAACCCTAACCCTAACCCTAACCCTAACCCTAACCCTAACCCTAACCCTAACCCTAACCCTAACCCTAACCCTAACCCTAACCCTAACCCTAACCCTAACCCTAACCCTAACCCTAACCCTAACCCTAACCCTAACCCTAACCCTAACCCTAACCCTAACCCTAACCCTAACCCTAACCCTAACCCTAACCCTAACCCTAACCCTAACCCTAACCCTAACCCTAACCCTAACCCTAACCCTAACCCTAACCCTAACCCTAACCCTAACCCTAACCCTAACCCTAACCCTAACCCTAACCCTAACCCTAACCCTAACCCTAACCCTAACCCTAACCCTAACCCTAACCCTAACCCTAACCCTAACCCTAACCCTAACCCTAACCCTAACCCTAACCCTAACCCTAACCCTAACCCTAACCCTAACCCTAACCCTAACCCTAACCCTAACCCTAACCCTAACCCTAACCCTAACCCTAACCCTAACCCTAACCCTAACCCTAACCCTAACCCTAACCCTAACCCTAACCCTAACCCTAACCCTAACCCTAACCCTAACCCTAACCCTAACCCTAACCCTAACCCTAACCCTAACCCTAACCCTAACCCTAACCCTAACCCTAACCCTAACCCTAACCCTAACCCTAACCCTAACCCTAACCCTAACCCTAACCCTAACCCTAACCCTAACCCTAACCCTAACCCTAACCCTAACCCTAACCCTAACCCTAACCCTAACCCTAACCCTAACCCTAACCCTAACCCTAACCCTAACCCTAACCCTAACCCTAACCCTAACCCTAACCCTAACCCTAACCCTAACCCTAACCCTAACCCTAACCCTAACCCTAACCCTAACCCTAACCCTAACCCTAACCCTAACCCTAACCCTAACCCTAACCCTAACCCTAACCCTAACCCTAACCCTAACCCTAACCCTAACCCTAACCCTAACCCTAACCCTAACCCTAACCCTAACCCTAACCCTAACCCTAACCCTAACCCTAACCCTAACCCTAACCCTAACCCTAACCCTAACCCTAACCCTAACCCTAACCCTAACCCTAACCCTAACCCTAACCCTAACCCTAACCCTAACCCTAACCCTAACCCTAACCCTAACCCTAACCCTAACCCTAACCCTAACCCTAACCCTAACCCTAACCCTAACCCTAACCCTAACCCTAACCCTAACCCTAACCCTAACCCTAACCCTAACCCTAACCCTAACCCTAACCCTAACCCTAACCCTAACCCTAACCCTAACCCTAACCCTAACCCTAACCCTAACCCTAACCCTAACCCTAACCCTAACCCTAACCCTAACCCTAACCCTAACCCTAACCCTAACCCTAACCCTAACCCTAACCCTAACCCTAACCCTAACCCTAACCCTAACCCTAACCCTAACCCTAACCCTAACCCTAACCCTAACCCTAACCCTAACCCTAACCCTAACCCTAACCCTAACCCTAACCCTAACCCTAACCCTAACCCTAACCCTAACCCTAACCCTAACCCTAACCCTAACCCTAACCCTAACCCTAACCCTAACCCTAACCCTAACCCTAACCCTAACCCTAACCCTAACCCTAACCCTAACCCTAACCCTAACCCTAACCCTAACCCTAACCCTAACCCTAACCCTAACCCTAACCCTAACCCTAACCCTAACCCTAACCCTAACCCTAACCCTAACCCTAACCCTAACCCTAACCCTAACCCTAACCCTAACCCTAACCCTAACCCTAACCCTAACCCTAACCCTAACCCTAACCCTAACCCTAACCCTAACCCTAACCCTAACCCTAACCCTAACCCTAACCCTAACCCTAACCCTAACCCTAACCCTAACCCTAACCCTAACCCTAACCCTAACCCTAACCCTAACCCTAACCCTAACCCTAACCCTAACCCTAACCCTAACCCTAACCCTAACCCTAACCCTAACCCTAACCCTAACCCTAACCCTAACCCTAACCCTAACCCTAACCCTAACCCTAACCCTAACCCTAACCCTAACCCTAACCCTAACCCTAACCCTAACCCTAACCCTAACCCTAACCCTAACCCTAACCCTAACCCTAACCCTAACCCTAACCCTAACCCTAACCCTAACCCTGAACCCTAACCCTAACCCTAACCCTAACCCTAACCCTAACCCTAACCCTAACCCTAACCCTAACCCTAACCCTAACCCTAACCCTAACCCTAACCCTAACCCTAACCCTAACCCTAACCCTAACCCTAACCCTAACCCTAACCCTAACCCTAACCCTAACCCTAACCCTAACCCTAACCCTAACCCTAACCCTAACCCTAACCCTAACCCTAACCCTAACCCTAACCCTAACCCTAACCCTAACCCTAACCCTAACCCTAACCCTAACCCTAACCCTAACCCTAACCCTAACCCTAACCCTAACCCTAACCCTAACCCTAACCCTAACCCTAACCCTAACCCTAACCCTAACCCTAACCCTAACCCTAACCCTAACCCTAACCCTAACCCTAACCCTAACCCTAACCCTAACCCTAACCCTAACCCTAACCCTAACCCTAACCCTAACCCTAACCCTAACCCTAACCCTAACCCTAACCCTAACCCTAACCCTAACCCTAACCCTAACCCTAACCCTAACCCTAACCCTAACCCTAACCCTAACCCTAACCCTAACCCTAACCCTAACCCTAACCCTAACCCTAACCCTAACCCTAACCCTAACCCTAACCCTAACCCTAACCCTAACCCTAACCCTAACCCTAACCCTAACCCTAACCCTAACCCTAACCCTAACCCTAACCCTAACCCTAACCCTAACCCTAACCCTAACCCTAACCCTAACCCTAACCCTAACCCTAACCCTAACCCTAACCCTAACCCTAACCCTAACCCTAACCCTAACCCTAACCCTAACCCTAACCCTAACCCTAACCCTAACCCTAACCCTAACCCTAACCCTAACCCTAACCCTAACCCTAACCCTAACCCTAACCCTAACCCTAACCCTAACCCTAACCCTAACCCTAACCCTAACCCTAACCCTAACCCTAACCCTAACCCTAACCCTAACCCTAACCCTAACCCTAACCCTAACCCTAACCCTAACCCTAACCCTAACCCTAACCCTAACCCTAACCCTAACCCTAACCCTAACCCTAACCCTAACCCTAACCCTAACCCTAACCCTAACCCTAACCCTAACCCTAACCCTAACCCTAACCCTAACCCTAACCCTAACCCTAACCCTAACCCTAACCCTAACCCTAACCCTAACCCTAACCCTAACCCTAACCCTAACCCTAACCCTAACCCTAACCCTAACCCTAACCCTAACCCTAACCCTAACCCTAACCCTAACCCTAACCCTAACCCTAACCCTAACCCTAACCCTAACCCTAACCCTAACCCTAACCCTAACCCTAACCCTAACCCTAACCCTAACCCTAACCCTAACCCTAACCCTAACCCTAACCCTAACCCTAACCCTAACCCTAACCCTAACCCTAACCCTAACCCTAACCCTAACCCTAACCCTAACCCTAACCCTAACCCTAACCCTAACCCTAACCCTAACCCTAACCCTAACCCTAACCCTAACCCTAACCCTAACCCTAACCCTAACCCTAACCCTAACCCTAACCCTAACCCTAACCCTAACCCTAACCCTAACCCTAACCCTAACCCTAACCCTAACCCTAACCCTAACCCTAACCCTAACCCTAACCCTAACCCTAACCCTAACCCTAACCCTAACCCTAACCCTAACCCTAACCCTAACCCTAACCCTAACCCTAACCCTAACCCTAACCCTAACCCTAACCCTAACCCTAACCCTAACCCTAACCCTAACCCTAACCCTAACCCTAACCCTAACCCTAACCCTAACCCTAACCCTAACCCTAACCCTAACCCTAACCCTAACCCTAACCCTAACCCTAACCCTAACCCTAACCCTAACCCTAACCCTAACCCTAACCCTAACCCTAACCCTAACCCTAACCCTAACCCTAACCCTAACCCTAACCCTAACCCTAACCCTAACCCTAACCCTAACCCTAACCCTAACCCTAACCCTAACCCTAACCCTAACCCTAACCCTAACCCTAACCCTAACCCTAACCCTAACCCTAACCCTAACCCTAACCCTAACCCTAACCCTAACCCTAACCCTAACCCTAACCCTAACCCTAACCCTAACCCTAACCCTAACCCTAACCCTAACCCTAACCCTAACCCTAACCCTAACCCTAACCCTAACCCTAACCCTAACCCTAACCCTAACCCTAACCCTAACCCTAACCCTAACCCTAACCCTAACCCTAACCCTAACCCTAACCCTAACCCTAACCCTAACCCTAACCCTAACCCTAACCCTAACCCTAACCCTAACCCTAACCCTAACCCTAACCCTAACCCTAACCCTAACCCTAACCCTAACCCTAACCCTAACCCTAACCCTAACCCTAACCCTAACCCTAACCCTAACCCTAACCCTAACCCTAACCCTAACCCTAACCCTAACCCTAACCCTAACCCTAACCCTAACCCTAACCCTAACCCTAACCCTAACCCTAACCCTAACCCTAACCCTAACCCTAACCCTAACCCTAACCCTAACCCTAACCCTAACCCTAACCCTAACCCTAACCCTAACCCTAACCCTAACCCTAACCCTAACCCTAACCCTAACCCTAACCCTAACCCTAACCCTAACCCTAACCCTAACCCTAACCCTAACCCTAACCCTAACCCTAACCCTAACCCTAACCCTAACCCTAACCCTAACCCTAACCCTAACCCTAACCCTAACCCTAACCCTAACCCTAACCCTAACCCTAACCCTAACCCTAACCCTAACCCTAACCCTAACCCTAACCCTAACCCTAACCCTAACCCTAACCCTAACCCTAACCCTAACCCTAACCCTAACCCTAACCCTAACCCTAACCCTAACCCTAACCCTAACCCTAACCCTAACCCTAACCCTAACCCTAACCCTAACCCTAACCCTAACCCTAACCCTAACCCTAACCCTAACCCTAACCCTAACCCTAACCCTAACCCTAACCCTAACCCTAACCCTAACCCTAACCCTAACCCTAACCCTAACCCTAACCCTAACCCTAACCCTAACCCTAACCCTAACCCTAACCCTAACCCTAACCCTAACCCTAACCCTAACCCTAACCCTAACCCTAACCCTAACCCTAACCCTAACCCTAACCCTAACCCTAACCCTAACCCTAACCCTAACCCTAACCCTAACCCTAACCCTAACCCTAACCCTAACCCTAACCCTAACCCTAACCCTAACCCTAACCCTAACCCTAACCCTAACCCTAACCCTAACCCTAACCCTAACCCTAACCCTAACCCTAACCCTAACCCTAACCCTAACCCTAACCCTAACCCTAACCCTAACCCTAACCCTAACCCTAACCCTAACCCTAACCCTAACCCTAACCCTAACCCTAACCCTAACCCTAACCCTAACCCTAACCCTAACCCTAACCCTAACCCTAACCCTAACCCTAACCCTAACCCTAACCCTAACCCTAACCCTAACCCTAACCCTAACCCTAACCCTAACCCTAACCCTAACCCTAACCCTAACCCTAACCCTAACCCTAACCCTAACCCTAACCCTAACCCTAACCCTAACCCTAACCCTAACCCTAACCCTAACCCTAACCCTAACCCTAACCCTAACCCTAACCCTAACCCTAACCCTAACCCTAACCCTAACCCTAACCCTAACCCTAACCCTAACCCTAACCCTAACCCTAACCCTAACCCTAACCCTAACCCTAACCCTAACCCTAACCCTAACCCTAACCCTAACCCTAACCCTAACCCTAACCCTAACCCTAACCCTAACCCTAACCCTAACCCTAACCCTAACCCTAACCCTAACCCTAACCCTAACCCTAACCCTAACCCTAACCCTAACCCTAACCCTAACCCTAACCCTAACCCTAACCCTAACCCTAACCCTAACCCTAACCCTAACCCTAACCCTAACCCTAACCCTAACCCTAACCCTAACCCTAACCCTAACCCTAACCCTAACCCTAACCCTAACCCTAACCCTAACCCTAACCCTAACCCTAACCCTAACCCTAACCCTAACCCTAACCCTAACCCTAACCCTAACCCTAACCCTAACCCTAACCCTAACCCTAACCCTAACCCTAACCCTAACCCTAACCCTAACCCTAACCCTAACCCTAACCCTAACCCTAACCCTAACCCTAACCCTAACCCTAACCCTAACCCTAACCCTAACCCTAACCCTAACCCTAACCCTAACCCTAACCCTAACCCTAACCCTAACCCTAACCCTAACCCTAACCCTAACCCTAACCCTAACCCTAACCCTAACCCTAACCCTAACCCTAACCCTAACCCTAACCCTAACCCTAACCCTAACCCTAACCCTAACCCTAACCCTAACCCTAACCCTAACCCTAACCCTAACCCTAACCCTAACCCTAACCCTAACCCTAACCCTAACCCTAACCCTAACCCTAACCCTAACCCTAACCCTAACCCTAACCCTAACCCTAACCCTAACCCTAACCCTAACCCTAACCCTAACCCTAACCCTAACCCTAACCCTAACCCTAACCCTAACCCTAACCCTAACCCTAACCCTAACCCTAACCCTAACCCTAACCCTAACCCTAACCCTAACCCTAACCCTAACCCTAACCCTAACCCTAACCCTAACCCTAACCCTAACCCTAACCCTAACCCTAACCCTAACCCTAACCCTAACCCTAACCCTAACCCTAACCCTAACCCTAACCCTAACCCTAACCCTAACCCTAACCCTAACCCTAACCCTAACCCTAACCCTAACCCTAACCCTAACCCTAACCCTAACCCTAACCCTAACCCTAACCCTAACCCTAACCCTAACCCTAACCCTAACCCTAACCCTAACCCTAACCCTAACCCTAACCCTAACCCTAACCCTAACCCTAACCCTAACCCTAACCCTAACCCTAACCCTAACCCTAACCCTAACCCTAACCCTAACCCTAACCCTAACCCTAACCCTAACCCTAACCCTAACCCTAACCCTAACCCTAACCCTAACCCTAACCCTAACCCTAACCCTAACCCTAACCCTAACCCTAACCCTAACCCTAACCCTAACCCTAACCCTAACCCTAACCCTAACCCTAACCCTAACCCTAACCCTAACCCTAACCCTAACCCTAACCCTAACCCTAACCCTAACCCTAACCCTAACCCTAACCCTAACCCTAACCCTAACCCTAACCCTAACCCTAACCCTAACCCTAACCCTAACCCTAACCCTAACCCTAACCCTAACCCTAACCCTAACCCTAACCCTAACCCTAACCCTAACCCTAACCCTAACCCTAACCCTAACCCTAACCCTAACCCTAACCCTAACCCTAACCCTAACCCTAACCCTAACCCTAACCCTAACCCTAACCCTAACCCTAACCCTAACCCTAACCCTAACCCTAACCCTAACCCTAACCCTAACCCTAACCCTAACCCTAACCCTAACCCTAACCCTAACCCTAACCCTAACCCTAACCCTAACCCTAACCCTAACCCTAACCCTAACCCTAACCCTAACCCTAACCCTAACCCTAACCCTAACCCTAACCCTAACCCTAACCCTAACCCTAACCCTAACCCTAACCCTAACCCTAACCCTAACCCTAACCCTAACCCTAACCCTAACCCTAACCCTAACCCTAACCCTAACCCTAACCCTAACCCTAACCCTAACCCTAACCCTAACCCTAACCCTAACCCTAACCCTAACCCTAACCCTAACCCTAACCCTAACCCTAACCCTAACCCTAACCCTAACCCTAACCCTAACCCTAACCCTAACCCTAACCCTAACCCTAACCCTAACCCTAACCCTAACCCTAACCCTAACCCTAACCCTAACCCTAACCCTAACCCTAACCCTAACCCTAACCCTAACCCTAACCCTAACCCTAACCCTAACCCTAACCCTAACCCTAACCCTAACCCTAACCCTAACCCTAACCCTAACCCTAACCCTAACCCTAACCCTAACCCTAACCCTAACCCTAACCCTAACCCTAACCCTAACCCTAACCCTAACCCTAACCCTAACCCTAACCCTAACCCTAACCCTAACCCTAACCCTAACCCTAACCCTAACCCTAACCCTAACCCTAACCCTAACCCTAACCCTAACCCTAACCCTAACCCTAACCCTAACCCTAACCCTAACCCTAACCCTAACCCTAACCCTAACCCTAACCCTAACCCTAACCCTAACCCTAACCCTAACCCTAACCCTAACCCTAACCCTAACCCTAACCCTAACCCTAACCCTAACCCTAACCCTAACCCTAACCCTAACCCTAACCCTAACCCTAACCCTAACCCTAACCCTAACCCTAACCCTAACCCTAACCCTAACCCTAACCCTAACCCTAACCCTAACCCTAACCCTAACCCTAACCCTAACCCTAACCCTAACCCTAACCCTAACCCTAACCCTAACCCTAACCCTAACCCTAACCCTAACCCTAACCCTAACCCTAACCCTAACCCTAACCCTAACCCTAACCCTAACCCTAACCCTAACCCTAACCCTAACCCTAACCCTAACCCTAACCCTAACCCTAACCCTAACCCTAACCCTAACCCTAACCCTAACCCTAACCCTAACCCTAACCCTAACCCTAACCCTAACCCTAACCCTAACCCTAACCCTAACCCTAACCCTAACCCTAACCCTAACCCTAACCCTAACCCTAACCCTAACCCTAACCCTAACCCTAACCCTAACCCTAACCCTAACCCTAACCCTAACCCTAACCCTAACCCTAACCCTAACCCTAACCCTAACCCTAACCCTAACCCTAACCCTAACCCTAACCCTAACCCTAACCCTAACCCTAACCCTAACCCTAACCCTAACCCTAACCCTAACCCTAACCCTAACCCTAACCCTAACCCTAACCCTAACCCTAACCCTAACCCTAACCCTAACCCTAACCCTAACCCTAACCCTAACCCTAACCCTAACCCTAACCCTAACCCTAACCCTAACCCTAACCCTAACCCTAACCCTAACCCTAACCCTAACCCTAACCCTAACCCTAACCCTAACCCTAACCCTAACCCTAACCCTAACCCTAACCCTAACCCTAACCCTAACCCTAACCCTAACCCTAACCCTAACCCTAACCCTAACCCTAACCCTAACCCTAACCCTAACCCTAACCCTAACCCTAACCCTAACCCTAACCCTAACCCTAACCCTAACCCTAACCCTAACCCTAACCCTAACCCTAACCCTAACCCTAACCCTAACCCTAACCCTAACCCTAACCCTAACCCTAACCCTAACCCTAACCCTAACCCTAACCCTAACCCTAACCCTAACCCTAACCCTAACCCTAACCCTAACCCTAACCCTAACCCTAACCCTAACCCTAACCCTAACCCTAACCCTAACCCTAACCCTAACCCTAACCCTAACCCTAACCCTAACCCTAACCCTAACCCTAACCCTAACCCTAACCCTAACCCTAACCCTAACCCTAACCCTAACCCTAACCCTAACCCTAACCCTAACCCTAACCCTAACCCTAACCCTAACCCTAACCCTAACCCTAACCCTAACCCTAACCCTAACCCTAACCCTAACCCTAACCCTAACCCTAACCCTAACCCTAACCCTAACCCTAACCCTAACCCTAACCCTAACCCTAACCCTAACCCTAACCCTAACCCTAACCCTAACCCTAACCCTAACCCTAACCCTAACCCTAACCCTAACCCTAACCCTAACCCTAACCCTAACCCTAACCCTAACCCTAACCCTAACCCTAACCCTAACCCTAACCCTAACCCTAACCCTAACCCTAACCCTAACCCTAACCCTAACCCTAACCCTAACCCTAACCCTAACCCTAACCCTAACCCTAACCCTAACCCTAACCCTAACCCTAACCCTAACCCTAACCCTAACCCTAACCCTAACCCTAACCCTAACCCTAACCCTAACCCTAACCCTAACCCTAACCCTAACCCTAACCCTAACCCTAACCCTAACCCTAACCCTAACCCTAACCCTAACCCTAACCCTAACCCTAACCCTAACCCTAACCCTAACCCTAACCCTAACCCTAACCCTAACCCTAACCCTAACCCTAACCCTAACCCTAACCCTAACCCTAACCCTAACCCTAACCCTAACCCTAACCCTAACCCTAACCCTAACCCTAACCCTAACCCTAACCCTAACCCTAACCCTAACCCTAACCCTAACCCTAACCCTAACCCTAACCCTAACCCTAACCCTAACCCTAACCCTAACCCTAACCCTAACCCTAACCCTAACCCTAACCCTAACCCTAACCCTAACCCTAACCCTAACCCTAACCCTAACCCTAACCCTAACCCTAACCCTAACCCTAACCCTAACCCTAACCCTAACCCTAACCCTAACCCTAACCCTAACCCTAACCCTAACCCTAACCCTAACCCTAACCCTAACCCTAACCCTAACCCTAACCCTAACCCTAACCCTAACCCTAACCCTAACCCTAACCCTAACCCTAACCCTAACCCTAACCCTAACCCTAACCCTAACCCTAACCCTAACCCTAACCCTAACCCTAACCCTAACCCTAACCCTAACCCTAACCCTAACCCTAACCCTAACCCTAACCCTAACCCTAACCCTAACCCTAACCCTAACCCTAACCCTAACCCTAACCCTAACCCTAACCCTAACCCTAACCCTAACCCTAACCCTAACCCTAACCCTAACCCTAACCCTAACCCTAACCCTAACCCTAACCCTAACCCTAACCCTAACCCTAACCCTAACCCTAACCCTAACCCTAACCCTAACCCTAACCCTAACCCTAACCCTAACCCTAACCCTAACCCTAACCCTAACCCTAACCCTAACCCTAACCCTAACCCTAACCCTAACCCTAACCCTAACCCTAACCCTAACCCTAACCCTAACCCTAACCCTAACCCTAACCCTAACCCTAACCCTAACCCTAACCCTAACCCTAACCCTAACCCTAACCCTAACCCTAACCCTAACCCTAACCCTAACCCTAACCCTAACCCTAACCCTAACCCTAACCCTAACCCTAACCCTAACCCTAACCCTAACCCTAACCCTAACCCTAACCCTAACCCTAACCCTAACCCTAACCCTAACCCTAACCCTAACCCTAACCCTAACCCTAACCCTAACCCTAACCCTAACCCTAACCCTAACCCTAACCCTAACCCTAACCCTAACCCTAACCCTAACCCTAACCCTAACCCTAACCCTAACCCTAACCCTAACCCTAACCCTAACCCTAACCCTAACCCTAACCCTAACCCTAACCCTAACCCTAACCCTAACCCTAACCCTAACCCTAACCCTAACCCTAACCCTAACCCTAACCCTAACCCTAACCCTAACCCTAACCCTAACCCTAACCCTAACCCTAACCCTAACCCTAACCCTAACCCTAACCCTAACCCTAACCCTAACCCTAACCCTAACCCTAACCCTAACCCTAACCCTAACCCTAACCCTAACCCTAACCCTAACCCTAACCCTAACCCTAACCCTAACCCTAACCCTAACCCTAACCCTAACCCTAACCCTAACCCTAACCCTAACCCTAACCCTAACCCTAACCCTAACCCTAACCCTAACCCTAACCCTAACCCTAACCCTAACCCTAACCCTAACCCTAACCCTAACCCTAACCCTAACCCTAACCCTAACCCTAACCCTAACCCTAACCCTAACCCTAACCCTAACCCTAACCCTAACCCTAACCCTAACCCTAACCCTAACCCTAACCCTAACCCTAACCCTAACCCTAACCCTAACCCTAACCCTAACCCTAACCCTAACCCTAACCCTAACCCTAACCCTAACCCTAACCCTAACCCTAACCCTAACCCTAACCCTAACCCTAACCCTAACCCTAACCCTAACCCTAACCCTAACCCTAACCCTAACCCTAACCCTAACCCTAACCCTAACCCTAACCCTAACCCTAACCCTAACCCTAACCCTAACCCTAACCCTAACCCTAACCCTAACCCTAACCCTAACCCTAACCCTAACCCTAACCCTAACCCTAACCCTAACCCTAACCCTAACCCTAACCCTAACCCTAACCCTAACCCTAACCCTAACCCTAACCCTAACCCTAACCCTAACCCTAACCCTAACCCTAACCCTAACCCTAACCCTAACCCTAACCCTAACCCTAACCCTAACCCTAACCCTAACCCTAACCCTAACCCTAACCCTAACCCTAACCCTAACCCTAACCCTAACCCTAACCCTAACCCTAACCCTAACCCTAACCCTAACCCTAACCCTAACCCTAACCCTAACCCTAACCCTAACCCTAACCCTAACCCTAACCCTAACCCTAACCCTAACCCTAACCCTAACCCTAACCCTAACCCTAACCCTAACCCTAACCCTAACCCTAACCCTAACCCTAACCCTAACCCTAACCCTAACCCTAACCCTAACCCTAACCCTAACCCTAACCCTAACCCTAACCCTAACCCTAACCCTAACCCTAACCCTAACCCTAACCCTAACCCTAACCCTAACCCTAACCCTAACCCTAACCCTAACCCTAACCCTAACCCTAACCCTAACCCTAACCCTAACCCTAACCCTAACCCTAACCCTAACCCTAACCCTAACCCTAACCCTAACCCTAACCCTAACCCTAACCCTAACCCTAACCCTAACCCTAACCCTAACCCTAACCCTAACCCTAACCCTAACCCTAACCCTAACCCTAACCCTAACCCTAACCCTAACCCTAACCCTAACCCTAACCCTAACCCTAACCCTAACCCTAACCCTAACCCTAACCCTAACCCTAACCCTAACCCTAACCCTAACCCTAACCCTAACCCTAACCCTAACCCTAACCCTAACCCTAACCCTAACCCTAACCCTAACCCTAACCCTAACCCTAACCCTAACCCTAACCCTAACCCTAACCCTAACCCTAACCCTAACCCTAACCCTAACCCTAACCCTAACCCTAACCCTAACCCTAACCCTAACCCTAACCCTAACCCTAACCCTAACCCTAACCCTAACCCTAACCCTAACCCTAACCCTAACCCTAACCCTAACCCTAACCCTAACCCTAACCCTAACCCTAACCCTAACCCTAACCCTAACCCTAACCCTAACCCTAACCCTAACCCTAACCCTAACCCTAACCCTAACCCTAACCCTAACCCTAACCCTAACCCTAACCCTAACCCTAACCCTAACCCTAACCCTAACCCTAACCCTAACCCTAACCCTAACCCTAACCCTAACCCTAACCCTAACCCTAACCCTAACCCTAACCCTAACCCTAACCCTAACCCTAACCCTAACCCTAACCCTAACCCTAACCCATAACCCTAACCCTAACCCTAACCCTAACCCTAACCCTAACCCTAACCCTAACCCTAACCCTAACCCTAACCCTAACCCTAACCCTAACCCTAACCCTAACCCTAACCCTAACCCTAACCCTAACCCTAACCCTAACCCTAACCCTAACCCTAACCCTAACCCTAACCCTAACCCTAACCCTAACCCTAACCCTAACCCTAACCCTAACCCTAACCCTAACCCTAACCCTAACCCTAACCCTAACCCTAACCCTAACCCTAACCCTAACCCTAACCCTAACCCTAACCCTAACCCTAACCCTAACCCTAACCCTAAC
>NW_026608728.1:42500-52500 GCF_029499605.1 Hyla sarda
CCCTAACCCTAACCCTAACCCTAACCCTAACCCTAACCCTAACCCTAACCCTAACCCTAACCCTAACCCTAACCCTAACCCTAACCCTAACCCTAACCCTAACCCTAACCCTAACCCTAACCCTAACCCTAACCCTAACCCTAACCCTAACCCTAACCCTAACCCTAACCCTAACCCTAACCCTAACCCTAACCCTAACCCTAACCCTAACCCTAACCCTAACCCTAACCCTAACCCTAACCCTAACCCTAACCCTAACCCTAACCCTAACCCTAACCCTAACCCTAACCCTAACCCTAACCCTAACCCTAACCCTAACCCTAACCCTAACCCTAACCCTAACCCTAACCCTAACCCTAACCCTAACCCTAACCCTAACCCTAACCCTAACCCTAACCCTAACCCTAACCCTAACCCTAACCCTAACCCTAACCCTAACCCTAACCCTAACCCTAACCCTAACCCTAACCCTAACCCTAACCCTAACCCTAACCCTAACCCTAACCCTAACCCTAACCCTAACCCTAACCCTAACCCTAACCCTAACCCTAACCCTAACCCTAACCCTAACCCTAACCCTAACCCTAACCCTAACCCTAACCCTAACCCTAACCCTAACCCTAACCCTAACCCTAACCCTAACCCTAACCCTAACCCTAACCCTAACCCTAACCCTAACCCTAACCCTAACCCTAACCCTAACCCTAACCCTAACCCTAACCCTAACCCTAACCCTAACCCTAACCCTAACCCTAACCCTAACCCTAACCCTAACCCTAACCCTAACCCTAACCCTAACCCTAACCCTAACCCTAACCCTAACCCTAACCCTAACCCTAACCCTAACCCTAACCCTAACCCTAACCCTAACCCTAACCCTAACCCTAACCCTAACCCTAACCCTAACCCTAACCCTAACCCTAACCCTAACCCTAACCCTAACCCTAACCCTAACCCTAACCCTAACCCTAACCCTAACCCTAACCCTAACCCTAACCCTAACCCTAACCCTAACCCTAACCCTAACCCTAACCCTAACCCTAACCCTAACCCTAACCCTAACCCTAACCCTAACCCTAACCCTAACCCTAACCCTAACCCTAACCCTAACCCTAACCCTAACCCTAACCCTAACCCTAACCCTAACCCTAACCCTAACCCTAACCCTAACCCTAACCCTAACCCTAACCCTAACCCTAACCCTAACCCTAACCCTAACCCTAACCCTAACCCTAACCCTAACCCTAACCCTAACCCTAACCCTAACCCTAACCCTAACCCTAACCCTAACCCTAACCCTAACCCTAACCCTAACCCTAACCCTAACCCTAACCCTAACCCTAACCCTAACCCTAACCCTAACCCTAACCCTAACCCTAACCCTAACCCTAACCCTAACCCTAACCCTAACCCTAACCCTAACCCTAACCCTAACCCTAACCCTAACCCTAACCCTAACCCTAACCCTAACCCTAACCCTAACCCTAACCCTAACCCTAACCCTAACCCTAACCCTAACCCTAACCCTAACCCTAACCCTAACCCTAACCCTAACCCTAACCCTAACCCTAACCCTAACCCTAACCCTAACCCTAACCCTAACCCTAACCCTAACCCTAACCCTAACCCTAACCCTAACCCTAACCCTAACCCTAACCCTAACCCTAACCCTAACCCTAACCCTAACCCTAACCCTAACCCTAACCCTAACCCTAACCCTAACCCTAACCCTAACCCTAACCCTAACCCTAACCCTAACCCTAACCCTAACCCTAACCCTAACCCTAACCCTAACCCTAACCCTAACCCTAACCCTAACCCTAACCCTAACCCTAACCCTAACCCTAACCCTAACCCTAACCCTAACCCTAACCCTAACCCTAACCCTAACCCTAACCCTAACCCTAACCCTAACCCTAACCCTAACCCTAACCCTAACCCTAACCCTAACCCTAACCCTAACCCTAACCCTAACCCTAACCCTAACCCTAACCCTAACCCTAACCCTAACCCTAACCCTAACCCTAACCCTAACCCTAACCCTAACCCTAACCCTAACCCTAACCCTAACCCTAACCCTAACCCTAACCCTAACCCTAACCCTAACCCTAACCCTAACCCTAACCCTAACCCTAACCCTAACCCTAACCCTAACCCTAACCCTAACCCTAACCCTAACCCTAACCCTAACCCTAACCCTAACCCTAACCCTAACCCTAACCCTAACCCTAACCCTACTAACCCTAACCCTAACCCTAACCCTAACCCTAACCCTAACCCTAACCCTAACCCTAACCCTAACCCTAACCCTAACCCTAACCCTAACCCTAACCCTAACCCTAACCCTAACCCTAACCCTAACCCTAACCCTAACCCTAACCCTAACCCTAACCCTAACCCTAACCCTAACCCTAACCCTAACCCTAACCCTAACCCTAACCCTAACCCTAACCCTAACCCTAACCCTAACCCTAACCCTAACCCTAACCCTAACCCTAACCCTAACCCTAACCCTAACCCTAACCCTAACCCTAACCCTAACCCTAACCCTAACCCTAACCCTAACCCTAACCCTAACCCTAACCCTAACCCTAACCCTAACCCTAACCCTAACCCTAACCCTAACCCTAACCCTAACCCTAACCCTAACCCTAACCCTAACCCTAACCCTAACCCTAACCCTAACCCTAACCCTAACCCTAACCCTAACCCTAACCCTAACCCTAACCCTAACCCTAACCCTAACCCTAACCCTAACCCTAACCCTAACCCTAACCCTAACCCTAACCCTAACCCTAACCCTAACCCTAACCCTAACCCTAACCCTAACCCTAACCCTAACCCTAACCCTAACCCTAACCCTAACCCTAACCCTAACCCTAACCCTAACCCTAACCCTAACCCTAACCCTAACCCTAACCCTAACCCTAACCCTAACCCTAACCCTAACCCTAACCCTAACCCTAACCCTAACCCTAACCCTAACCCTAACCCTAACCCTAACCCTAACCCTAACCCTAACCCTAACCCTAACCCTAACCCTAACCCTAACCCTAACCCTAACCCTAACCCTAACCCTAACCCTAACCCTAACCCTAACCCTAACCCTAACCCTAACCCTAACCCTAACCCTAACCCTAACCCTAACCCTAACCCTAACCCTAACCCTAACCCTAACCCTAACCCTAACCCTAACCCTAACCCTAACCCTAACCCTAACCCTAACCCTAACCCTAACCCTAACCCTAACCCTAACCCTAACCCTAACCCTAACCCTAACCCTAACCCTAACCCTAACCCTAACCCTAACCCTAACCCTAACCCTAACCCTAACCCTAACCCTAACCCTAACCCTAACCCTAACCCTAACCCTAACCCTAACCCTAACCCTAACCCTAACCCTAACCCTAACCCTAACCCTAACCCTAACCCTAACCCTAACCCTAACCCTAACCCTAACCCTAACCCTAACCCTAACCCTAACCCTAACCCTAACCCTAACCCTAACCCTAACCCTAACCCTAACCCTAACCCTAACCCTAACCCTAACCCTAACCCTAACCCTAACCCTAACCCTAACCCTAACCCTAACCCTAACCCTAACCCTAACCCTAACCCTAACCCTAACCCTAACCCTAACCCTAACCCTAACCCTAACCCTAACCCTAACCCTAACCCTAACCCTAACCCTAACCCTAACCCTAACCCTAACCCTAACCCTAACCCTAACCCTAACCCTAACCCTAACCCTAACCCTAACCCTAACCCTAACCCTAACCCTAACCCTAACCCTAACCCTAACCCTAACCCTAACCCTAACCCTAACCCTAACCCTAACCCTAACCCTAACCCTAACCCTAACCCTAACCCTAACCCTAACCCTAACCCTAACCCTAACCCTAACCCTAACCCTAACCCTAACCCTAACCCTAACCCTAACCCTAACCCTAACCCTAACCCTAACCCTAACCCTAACCCTAACCCTAACCCTAACCCTAACCCTAACCCTAACCCTAACCCTAACCCTAACCCTAACCCTAACCCTAACCCTAACCCTAACCCTAACCCTAACCCTAACCCTAACCCTAACCCTAACCCTAACCCTAACCCTAACCCTAACCCTAACCCTAACCCTAACCCTAACCCTAACCCTAACCCTAACCCTAACCCTAACCCTAACCCTAACCCTAACCCTAACCCTAACCCTAACCCTAACCCTAACCCTAACCCTAACCCTAACCCTAACCCTAACCCTAACCCTAACCCTAACCCTAACCCTAACCCTAACCCTAACCCTAACCCTAACCCTAACCCTAACCCTAACCCTAACCCTAACCCTAACCCTAACCCTAACCCTAACCCTAACCCTAACCCTAACCCTAACCCTAACCCTAACCCTAACCCTAACCCTAACCCTAACCCTAACCCTAACCCTAACCCTAACCCTAACCCTAACCCTAACCCTAACCCTAACCCTAACCCTAACCCTAACCCTAACCCTAACCCTAACCCTAACCCTAACCCTAACCCTAACCCTAACCCTAACCCTAACCCTAACCCTAACCCTAACCCTAACCCTAACCCTAACCCTAACCCTAACCCTAACCCTAACCCTAACCCTAACCCTAACCCTAACCCTAACCCTAACCCTAACCCTAACCCTAACCCTAACCCTAACCCTAACCCTAACCCTAACCCTAACCCTAACCCTAACCCTAACCCTAACCCTAACCCTAACCCTAACCCTAACCCTAACCCTAACCCTAACCCTAACCCTAACCCTAACCCTAACCCTAACCCTAACCCTAACCCTAACCCTAACCCTAACCCTAACCCTAACCCTAACCCTAACCCTAACCCTAACCCTAACCCTAACCCTAACCCTAACCCTAACCCTAACCCTAACCCTAACCCTAACCCTAACCCTAACCCTAACCCTAACCCTAACCCTAACCCTAACCCTAACCCTAACCCTAACCCTAACCCTAACCCTAACCCTAACCCTAACCCTAACCCTAACCCTAACCCTAACCCTAACCCTAACCCTAACCCTAACCCTAACCCTAACCCTAACCCTAACCCTAACCCTAACCCTAACCCTAACCCTAACCCTAACCCTAACCCTAACCCTAACCCTAACCCTAACCCTAACCCTAACCCTAACCCTAACCCTAACCCTAACCCTAACCCTAACCCTAACCCTAACCCTAACCCTAACCCTAACCCTAACCCTAACCCTAACCCTAACCCTAACCCTAACCCTAACCCTAACCCTAACCCTAACCCTAACCCTAACCCTAACCCTAACCCTAACCCTAACCCTAACCCTAACCCTAACCCTAACCCTAACCCTAACCCTAACCCTAACCCTAACCCTAACCCTAACCCTAACCCTAACCCTAACCCTAACCCTAACCCTAACCCTAACCCTAACCCTAACCCTAACCCTAACCCTAACCCTAACCCTAACCCTAACCCTAACCCTAACCCTAACCCTAACCCTAACCCTAACCCTAACCCTAACCCTAACCCTAACCCTAACCCTAACCCTAACCCTAACCCTAACCCTAACCCTAACCCTAACCCTAACCCTAACCCTAACCCTAACCCTAACCCTAACCCTAACCCTAACCCTAACCCTAACCCTAACCCTAACCCTAACCCTAACCCTAACCCTAACCCTAACCCTAACCCTAACCCTAACCCTAACCCTAACCCTAACCCTAACCCTAACCCTAACCCTAACCCTAACCCTAACCCTAACCCTAACCCTAACCCTAACCCTAACCCTAACCCTAACCCTAACCCTAACCCTAACCCTAACCCTAACCCTAACCCTAACCCTAACCCTAACCCTAACCCTAACCCTAACCCTAACCCTAACCCTAACCCTAACCCTAACCCTAACCCTAACCCTAACCCTAACCCTAACCCTAACCCTAACCCTAACCCTAACCCTAACCCTAACCCTAACCCTAACCCTAACCCTAACCCTAACCCTAACCCTAACCCTAACCCTAACCCTAACCCTAACCCTAACCCTAACCCTAACCCTAACCCTAACCCTAACCCTAACCCTAACCCTAACCCTAACCCTAACCCTAACCCTAACCCTAACCCTAACCCTAACCCTAACCCTAACCCTAACCCTAACCCTAACCCTAACCCTAACCCTAACCCTAACCCTAACCCTAACCCTAACCCTAACCCTAACCCTAACCCTAACCCTAACCCTAACCCTAACCCTAACCCTAACCCTAACCCTAACCCTAACCCTAACCCTAACCCTAACCCTAACCCTAACCCTAACCCTAACCCTAACCCTAACCCTAACCCTAACCCTAACCCTAACCCTAACCCTAACCCTAACCCTAACCCTAACCCTAACCCTAACCCTAACCCTAACCCTAACCCTAACCCTAACCCTAACCCTAACCCTAACCCTAACCCTAACCCTAACCCTAACCCTAACCCTAACCCTAACCCTAACCCTAACCCTAACCCTAACCCTAACCCTAACCCTAACCCTAACCCTAACCCTAACCCTAACCCTAACCCTAACCCTAACCCTAACCCTAACCCTAACCCTAACCCTAACCCTAACCCTAACCCTAACCCTAACCCTAACCCTAACCCTAACCCTAACCCTAACCCTAACCCTAACCCTAACCCTAACCCTAACCCTAACCCTAACCCTAACCCTAACCCTAACCCTAACCCTAACCCTAACCCTAACCCTAACCCTAACCCTAACCCTAACCCTAACCCTAACCCTAACCCTAACCCTAACCCTAACCCTAACCCTAACCCTAACCCTAACCCTAACCCTAACCCTAACCCTAACCCTAACCCTAACCCTAACCCTAACCCTAACCCTAACCCTAACCCTAACCCTAACCCTAACCCTAACCCTAACCCTAACCCAACCCTAACCCTAACCCTAACCCTAACCCTAACCCTAACCCTAACCCTAACCCTAACCCTAACCCTAACCCTAACCCTAACCCTAACCCTAACCCTAACCCTAACCCTAACCCTAACCCTAACCCTAACCCTAACCCTAACCCTAACCCTAACCCTAACCCTAACCCTAACCCTAACCCTAACCCTAACCCTAACCCTAACCCTAACCCTAACCCTAACCCTAACCCTAACCCTAACCCTAACCCTAACCCTAACCCTAACCCTAACCCTAACCCTAACCCTAACCCTAACCCTAACCCTAACCCTAACCCTAACCCTAACCCTAACCCTAACCCTAACCCTAACCCTAACCCTAACCCTAACCCTAACCCTAACCCTAACCCTAACCCTAACCCTAACCCTAACCCTAACCCTAACCCTAACCCTAACCCTAACCCTAACCCTAACCCTAACCCTAACCCTAACCCTAACCCTAACCCTAACCCTAACCCTAACCCTAACCCTAACCCTAACCCTAACCCTAACCCTAACCCCTAACCCTAACCCTAACCCTAACCCTAACCCTAACCCTAACCCTAACCCTAACCCTAACCCTAACCCTAACCCTAACCCTAACCCTAACCCTAACCCTAACCCTAACCCTAACCCTAACCCTAACCCTAACCCTAACCCTAACCCTAACCCTAACCCTAACCCTAACCCTAACCCTAACCCTAACCCTAACCCTAACCCTAACCCTAACCCTAACCCTAACCCTAACCCTAACCCTAACCCTAACCCTAACCCTAACCCTAACCCTAACCCTAACCCTAACCCTAACCCTAACCCTAACCCTAACCCTAACCCTAACCCTAACCCTAACCCTAACCCTAACCCTAACCCTAACCCTAACCCTAACCCTAACCCTAACCCTAACCCTAACCCTAACCCTAACCCTAACCCTAACCCTAACCCTAACCCTAACCCTAACCCTAACCCTAACCCTAACCCTAACCCTAACCCTAACCCTAACCCTAACCCTAACCCTAACCCTAACCCTAACCCTAACCCTAACCCTAACCCTAACCCTAACCCTAACCCTAACCCTAACCCTAACCCTAACCCTAACCCTAACCCTAACCCTAACCCTAACCCTAACCCTAACCCTAACCCTAACCCTAACCCTAACCCTAACCCTAACCCTAACCCTAACCCTAACCCTAACCCTAACCCTAACCCTAACCCTAACCCTAACCCTAACCCTAACCCTAACCCTAACCCTAACCCTAACCCTAACCCTAACCCTAACCCTAACCCTAACCCTAACCCTAACCCTAACCCTAACCCTAACCCTAACCCTAACCCTAACCCTAACCCTAACCCTAACCCTAACCCTAACCCTAACCCTAACCCTAACCCTAACCCTAACCCTAACCCTAACCCTAACCCTAACCCTAACCCTAACCCTAACCCTAACCCTAACCCTAACCCTAACCCTAACCCTAACCCTAACCCTAACCCTAACCCTAACCCTAACCCTAACCCTAACCCTAACCCTAACCCTAACCCTAACCCTAACCCTAACCCTAACCCTAACCCTAACCCTAACCCTAACCCTAACCCTAACCCTAACCCTAACCCTAACCCTAACCCTAACCCTAACCCTAACCCTAACCCTAACCCTAACCCTAACCCTAACCCTAACCCTAACCCTAACCCTAACCCTAACCCTAACCCTAACCCTAACCCTAACCCTAACCCTAACCCTAACCCTAACCCTAACCCTAACCCTAACCCTAACCCTAACCCTAACCCTAACCCTAACCCTAACCCTAACCCTAACCCTAACCCTAACCCTAACCCTAACCCTAACCCTAACCCTAACCCTAACCCTAACCCTAACCCTAACCCTAACCCTAACCCTAACCCTAACCCTAACCCTAACCCTAACCCTAACCCTAACCCTAACCCTAACCCTAACCCTAACCCTAACCCTAACCCTAACCCTAACCCTAACCCTAACCCTAACCCTAACCCTAACCCTAACCCTAACCCTAACCCTAACCCTAACCCTAACCCTAACCCTAACCCTAACCCTAACCCTAACCCTAACCCTAACCCTAACCCTAACCCTAACCCTAACCCTAACCCTAACCCTAACCCTAACCCTAACCCTAACCCTAACCCTAACCCTAACCCTAACCCTAACCCTAACCCTAACCCTAACCCTAACCCTAACCCTAACCCTAACCCTAACCCTAACCCTAACCCTAACCCTAACCCTAACCCTAACCCTAACCCTAACCCTAACCCTAACCCTAACCCTAACCCTAACCCTAACCCTAACCCTAACCCTAACCCTAACCCTAACCCTAACCCTAACCCTAACCCTAACCCTAACCCTAACCCTAACCCTAACCCTAACCCTAACCCTAACCCTAACCCTAACCCTAACCCTAACCCTAACCCTAACCCTAACCCTAACCCTAACCCTAACCCTAACCCTAACCCTAACCCTAACCCTAACCCTAACCCTAACCCTAACCCTAACCCTAACCCTAACCCTAACCCTAACCCTAACCCTAACCCTAACCCTAACCCTAACCCTAACCCTAACCCTAACCCTAACCCTAACCCTAACCCTAACCCTAACCCTAACCCTAACCCTAACCCTAACCCTAACCCTAACCCTAACCCTAACCCTAACCCTAACCCTAACCCTAACCCTAACCCTAACCCTAACCCTAACCCTAACCCTAACCCTAACCCTAACCCTAACCCTAACCCTAACCCTAACCCTAACCCTAACCCTAACCCTAACCCTAACCCTAACCCTAACCCTAACCCTAACCCTAACCCTAACCCTAACCCTAACCCTAACCCTAACCCTAACCCTAACCCTAACCCTAACCCTAACCCTAACCCTAACCCTAACCCTAACCCTAACCCTAACCCTAACCCTAACCCTAACCCTAACCCTAACCCTAACCCTAACCCTAACCCTAACCCTAACCCTAACCCTAACCCTAACCCTAACCCTAACCCTAACCCTAACCCTAACCCTAACCCTAACCCTAACCCTAACCCTAACCCTAAC